>NC_059211.1:25998857-26298857 GCF_020615455.1 Coregonus clupeaformis | reverse complement strand
TTTATTCTACATGTATTATCTTTATTCTACATGTATTATCTTTATTGACCTGTATCATCTTTATTCTACATGTATTATCTTTATTCTACATGTATTATCTTTATTGACCTGTATCATCTTTATTCTACCTGTATTATCTTTATTCTACATGTATTATCTTTATTGACCTGTATTATCTTTATTCTACATGTATTATCTTTATTCTACATGTATTATCTTTATTGACCTGTATCATCTTTATTCTACATGTATTATCTTTATTCTACATGTATTATCTTTATTCTACATATATTATCTTTATTGACCTGTATTATCTTTATTCTACATGTATTGTCTTTATTGACCTGTATTATCTTTATTCTACATGTATTATCTTTATTCTACATGTATTATCTTTATTGACCTGTATTATCATTATTCTACATGTATTATCTTTATTCTACATGTATCATCTTTATTCTACATGTATTATCTTTATTCTACATGTATTATCTTTATTCTACATGTATTATCTTTTATTGACCTGTATTATCTTTACTCTACATGTATTATCTTTATTCTACATGTATTATCTTTATTCTACATGTATTATCTTTATTGACCTGTATTATCTTTTACTCTACATGTATTATCTTTATTCTACATGTATTATCTTTATTCTACATGTATTATCTTTATTGACCTGTATTATCTTTTACTCTACATGTATTATCTTTATTCTACATGTATCATCTTTATTCTACATGTATTATCTTTATTGACCTGTATTATCTTTACTCTACATGTATTATCTTTATTCTACATGTATTATCTTTATTCTACATGTATTATCTTTATTGACCTGTATTATCTTTACTCTACATGTATTATCTTTATTCTACATGTATCATCTTTATTCTACATGTATTATCTTTATTCTACATGTATTATCTTTATTGACCTGTATTATCTTTTATTCTACATGTATTATCTTTATTCTACATGTATTATCTTTATTCTACATGTATTATCTTTATTGACCTGTATTATCTTTACTCTACATGTATTATCTTTATTCTACATGTATCATCTTTATTCTACATGTATTATCTTTATTCTACATGTATTATCTTTATTGACCTGTATTATCTTTATTCTACATGTATTATCTTTATTCTACATGTATCATCTTTATTCTACATGTATTATCTTTATTGACCTGTATCATCTTTATTCTACATGTATAATCTTTATTGACCTGTATTATCTTTATTCTACATGTATTATCTTTATTGACCTGTATCATCTTTATTCTACATGTATTATCTTTATTCTACATGTATTATCTTTATTGACCTGTATCATCTTTATTCTACCTGTATTATCTTTATTCTATATGTATTATCTTTATTGACCTGTATTATCTTTATTCTACATGTATTATCTTTATTCTACATGTATTATCTTTATTGACCTGTATTATCTTTACTCTACATGTATTATCTTTATTGACCTGTATTATCTTTATTCTACATGTATTATCTTTATTGACCTGTATTATCTTTACTCTACATGTATTATCTTTATTCTACATGTATTATCTTTATTGATCTGTATCATCTTTATTCTACATGTATTATCTTTATTCTACATGTATCATCTTTATTCTACATGTATTATCTTTATTGACCTGTATCATCTTTTATTCTACCTGTATTATCTTTATTCTACATGTATTATCTTTATTGACCTGTATCATCTTTATTCTACATGTATTATCTTTATTCTACATGTATTATCTTTCCACCTGTCGCTACCCCCGGCCACCAGTTCTTCACCCTCTGCTGCAACTTGCCCATGCCCCCGCTTCTCCTTCACCCAAATTCTGATGTCCTGAAAGAGCTGCAAAATCTGGACCCCTACAAATCAGCTGGGCTAGACAATCTGGACCCTTTCTTTCTAAAATTAGCCACCGGAATTGTCGCAACCCCTATAACTAGCCTGTTCAACCTCTCTTTCGTATCGTCTGAGATCCACCTCACAGAGACGACACCATTTTGTATACATCTGGCCTTTCATTGGACACTGTGTTAACAAACCTCCAAACGAGCTTCAATGCCATACAACACTCCTTCCGTGGCCTCAACTGCTCTTAAACGCTAGTCAAACTAAATGCATGCTCTTCAATCGAAACGCTGCTTTCACCCGTCCTACGACTAGAATCACTACTCTCGGCGGGTTTGACTTATGTGAACAATATGTGGACAACTACAAATACCTAGGTGTCTAGGTTAGACCGTAAACTCTCCTTCCAGACTCACATTAAGCATCTCCAATCCAAAGTTAAATCTAGAATCGGCTTCCTATTTATAACAAAGCCTCCTTCACTCATGCTGCTAAACATGCCTTCGTAAAAACGGACTATCCTACCGATCCTTGACTTCGGCGATGTCATTTACAAAATAGCTTCCAACACTCTACTCAGCAAATTGGATGTATTATCTTTATTCTACATGTATCATCTTTATTCTACATGTATTATCTTTATTGACCGGTATCATCTTTATTCTAGTTGTATTATCTTTATTCGACCTGTATTATCTTTATTCTACATGTATTATCTTTATTGACCTGTATTATCTTTATTCGACCTGTATTATCTTTATTGACCTGTATTATCTTTATTCTACATGTATTATCTTTATTCTACATGAATTATCTTTATTGGCATGCATTATCTTTATTGACCTGTATTATCTTTATTGGCATGCATTATCTTTATTGACCTGTATTATCTTTATTGGCATGCATTATCTTTATTGACCTGTATTATCTTTATTCTACATGTATTATCTTCATTGACCTGTATTATCTTTATTCTACATGTATTATCTTTATTGACCTGTATTATCTTTTATTCTACATGTATTATCTTTATTTACCTGTATCATCTTTATTCTACATGTATTATCTTTATTCTACATGTATTATCTTTATTCTACATGTATTATCTTTATTGACCTGTATCATCTTTATTCTACATGTATTATCTTTATTGACCTGTATTATCTTTATTATACATGTATTATCTTTATTGACCTGTATTATCTTTATTCTACATGTATTATCTTTATTGACCTGTATTATCTTTATTCTACATGTATTATCTTTATTCTACATGTATTATCTTTATTGATCTGTATCATCTTTATTCTACATGTATTATCTTTATTCTACATGTATCATCTTTATTCTACATGTATTATCTTTATTGACCTGTATCATCTTTATTCTACCTGTATTATCTTTATTCTACATGTATTATCTTTATTGACCTGTATCATCTTTATTCTACATGTATTATCTTTATTCTACATGTATTATCTTTATTCTACATGTATTATCTTTATTGACCTGTATTATCTTTATTCTACATGTATTATCTTTATTGACCTGTGTTATCTTTATTCTACATGTATTATATTTATTCTACATGTATTATCTTTATTGACCTGTATTATCTTTACTCTACATGTATTATCTTTATTGACCTGTATTATCTTTATTCTACATGTATTATCTTTCTTGACCTGTATCATCTTTATTCTACATGTATTATCTTTCTTGACCTGTATCATCTTTATTCTACATGTATTATCTTTATTCTACATGTATCATCTTTATTCTACATGTATTATCTTTATTGACCTGTATTATCTTTACTCTACATGTATTATCTTTATTCTACATGTATTATCTTTATTGATCTGTATCATCTTTATTCTACATGTATTATCTTTATTCTACATGTATCATCTTTATTCTACATTTATTATATTTATTGACCTGTATCATCTTTATTCTACATGTATTATCTTTATTCTACATGTATTATCTTTATTCTACCTGTATTATCTTTATTCTACATGTATTATATTTATTCTACATGTATTATCTTTATTCTACATGTATTATCTTTATTGACCTGTATCATCTTTATTCTAGCTGTATTATCTTTATTCTACATGTATTATCTTTATTGACCTGTATTATCTTTATTCTACATGTATTATCTTTATTCTACATGTATTATCTTTATTGACCTGTATAATCTTTATTCTACATGTATTATCTTTATTCTACCTGTATTATCTTTATTGATCTGTATCATCTTTATTCTACATGTATTATCTTTATTCTACATGTATCATCTTTATTGACCTGTATCATCTTTATTCTACATGTATTATCTTTATTGACCTGTATTATCTTTATTCTACATGTATTATCTTTATTCTACATGTATTATCTTTATTGACCTGTATCATCTTTATTCTACATGTATTATCTTTATTCTACATGTATTATCTTTATTGACCTGTATCATCTTTATTCTACCTGTATTATCTTTATTCTACATGTATTATCTTTATTGACCTGTATTATCTTTATTCTACATGTATTATCTTTATTCTACATGTATTATCTTTATTGACCTGTATCATCTTTATTCTACATGTATTATCTTTATTCTACATGTATTATCTTTATTCTACATATATTATCTTTATTGACCTGGATTATCTTTATTCTACATGTATTGTCTTTATTGACCTGTATTATCTTTATTCTACATGTATTATCTTTATTCTACATGTATTATCTTTATTGACCTGTATTATCATTATTCTACATGTATTATCTTTATTCTACATGTATCATCTTTATTCTACATGTATTATCTTTATTCTACATGTATTATCTTTTATTCTACATGTATTATCTTTATTGACCTGTATTATCTTTACTCTACATGTATTATCTTTATTCTACATGTATTATCTTTATTCTACATGTATTATCTTTATTGACCTGTATTATCTTTACTCTACATGTATTATCTTTATTCTACATGTATTATCTTTATTCTACATGTATTATCTTTATTGACCTGTATCATCTTTTACTCTACATGTATTATCTTTATTCTACATGTATTATCTTTATTCTACATTTATTATCTTTATTGACCTGTATCATCTTTATCTCTACATGTATTATCTTTATTCTACATGTATTATCTTAATTCTACCTGTATTATCTTTATTCTACATGTATTATATTTATTCTACATGTATTATCTTTATTCTACATGTATTATCTTTATTGACCTGTATCATCTTTATTCTAGCTGTATTATCTTTATTCTACATGTATTATCTTTATTGACCTGTATTATCTTTATTCTACATGTATTATCTTTATTCTACATGTATTATCTTTATTGACCTGTATAATCTTTATTCTACATGTATTATCTTTATTCTACCTGTATTATCTTTATTGATCTGTATCATCTTTATTCTACATGTATTATCTTTATTCTACATGTATCATCTTTATTGACCTGTATCATCTTTATTCTACATGTATTATCTTTATTGACCTGTATTATCTTTATTCTACATGTATTATCTTTATTCTACATGTATTATCTTTATTGACCTGTATCATCTTTATTCTACATGTATTATCTTTATTCTACATGTATTATCTTTATTGACCTGTATCATCTTTATTCTACCTGTATTATCTTTATTCTACATGTATTATCTTTATTGACCTGTATTATCTTTATTCTACATGTATTATCTTTATTCTACATGTATTATCTTTATTGACCTGTATCATCTTTATTCTACATGTATTATTTTTATTCTACATGTATTATCTTTATTCTACATATATTATCTTTATTGACCTGTATTATCTTTATTCTACATGTATTGTCTTTATTGACCTGTATTATCTTTATTCTACATGTATTATCTTTATTCTACATGTATTATCTTTATTGACCTGTATTATCATTATTCTACATGTATTATCTTTATTCTACATGTATCATCTTTATTCTACATGTATTATCTTTATTCTACATGTATTATCTTTATTCTACATGTATTATCTTTATTGACCTGTATTATCTTTACTCTACATGTATTATCTTTATTCTACATGTATTATCTTTATTCTACATGTATTATCTTTATTGACCTGTATTATCTTTACTCTACATGTATTATCTTTATTCTACATGTATTATCTTTATTCTACATGTATTATCTTTATTGACCTGTATTATCTTTACTCTACATGTATTATCTTTATTCTACATGTATCATCATTATTCTACATGTATTATCTTTATTGACCTGTATTATCTTTACTCTACATGTATTATCTTTATTCTACATGTATTATCTTTATTCTACATGTATTATCTTTATTGACCTGTATTATTTTTACTCTACATGTATTATCTTTATTCTACATGTATCATCTTTATTCTACATGTATTATCTTTATTCTACATGTATTATCTTTATTGACCTGTATTATCTTTATTCTACATGTATTATCTTTATTCTACATGTATTATCTTTATTCTACATGTATTATCTTTATTGACCTGTATTATCTTTTACTCTACATGTATTATCTTTATTCTACATGTATCATCTTTATTCTACATGTATTATCTTTATTCTACATGTATTATCTTTATTGACCTGTATTATCTTTATTCTACATGTATTATCTTTTATTCTACATGTATCATCTTTATTCTACATGTATTATCTTTATTGACCTGTATCATCTTTATTCTACATGTATAATCTTTATTGACCTGTATTATCTTTATTCTACATGTATTATCTTTATTGACCTGTATCATCTTTATTCTACATGTATTATCTTTATTCTACATGTATTATCTTTATTGACCTGTATCATCTTTATTCTACCTGTATTATCTTTATTCTATATGTATTATCTTTATTGACCTGTATTATCTTTATTCTACATGTATTATCTTTATTCTACATATATTATCTTTATTGACCTGTATTATCTTTATTATACATGTATTATCTTTATTGACCTGTATTATCTTTATTCGACATGTATTATCTTTATTGACCTGTATTATCTTTATTCTACATGTATTATCTTTATTCTACATGTATTATCTTTATTGATCTGTATCATCTTTATTCTACATGTATTATCTTTATTCTACATGTATCATCTTTATTCTACATGTATTATCTTTATTGACCTGTATCATCTTTATTCTACCTGTATTATCTTTATTCTACATGTATTATCTTTATTGACCTGTATCATCTTTATTCTACATGTATTATCTTTATTCTACATGTATTATCTTTATTCTACATGTATTATCTTTATTGACCTGTATTATCTTTATTCTACATGTATTATCTTTATTGACCTGTGTTATCTTTATTCTACATGTATTATATTTATTCTACATGTATTATCTTTATTGACCTGTATTATCTTTATTCTACATGTATTATCTTTATTGACCTGTATTATCTTTATTCTACATGTATTATCTTTCTTGACCTGTATCATCTTTATTCTACATGTATTATCTTTATTCTACATGTATCATCTTTATTCTACATGTATTATCTTTATTGACCTGTATTATCTTTACTCTACATGTATTATCTTTATTCTACATGTATTATCTTTATTGATCTGTATCATCTTTATTCTACATGTATTATCTTTATTCTACATGTATCATCTTTATTCTACATTTATTATCTTTATTGACCTGTATCATCTTTATTCTACATGTATTATCTTTATTCTACATGTATTATCTTTATTGACCTGTATCATCTTTATTCTACCTGTATTATCTTTATTCTACATGTATTATCTTTATTGACCTGTATTATCTTTATTCTACATGTATTATCTTTATTCTACATGTATTATCTTTATTCTACATATATTATCTTTATTGACCTGTATTATCTTTATTCTACATGTATTGTCTTTATTGACCTGTATTATCTTTATTCTACATGTATTATCTTTATTGACCTGTATTATCTTTATTCTACATGTATTATCTTTATTGACCTGTATTATCTTTATTCTACATGTATTATCTTTATTCTACATGTATTATCTTTATTGACCTGTATTATCTTTACTCTACATGTATTGTCTTTATTGACCTGTATTATCTTTATTCGACATGTATTATCTTTATTGACCTGTATCATCTTTATTCTACATGTATTATCTTTATTCTACATGTATTATCTTTATTGACCTGTATTATCTTTATTCTACATGTATTATCTTTATTGACCTGTATTATCTTTATTCTACATGTATTATCTTTATTGACCTGTATTATCTTTTACTCTACATGTATTGTCTTTATTGACCTGTATTATCTTTATTCGACATGTATTATCTTTTATTCGACATGTATTATCTTTATTGACCTGTATTATCTTTATTGACCTGTATTATCTTTATTCTACATGTATTATCTTTCCTGAACTGAGTGAGTGATTATTGTGTGCTACAGAGAGAATGACCCCTGACCCCTGCTCTGTTCTTTGCCCCTGTGCCAATGGCGAGGCAGCATGTGCCACCGATGGACTGATGTGACGAGCGATCAGGACGGGGCAATCTATGGTTGGACGGACAACGGACAGCTGGCGGCGTGCCATTTTGTTGTACCTCACCAGCAGCCGGGACTTATTCTTGGGACTGAGTATTTGTGTTTGTGTGGGCCATGTGTTTTTGTGTGGAACTTTTGTAAACCCCTGAGACCTCAAGTAAAGACAATCTAAAGTCTTATCAAACTTTATATGTGTATTGGCCTGGGATCGTACTTACCTGTTTCTGATATGTGCTTGTGTGTAGAGAGCGAGAGGCCCCTAGTTCACCCAGTGTTTGATCATCTGTGATTCTCTCTTCAATTCACCCCTCTGAAGCTGCTGTGATGGGCTCTGGGGCGTTGCCGCGGTGACGCCTCCACAATGCAGAACAGCACTGGGCCGGGATCTTTTATTTTCTGTTTACATCAGACGCTTGTTGCAAAAACAAAGTGAATGCCTGCCTGTCTGCCTGCCTGCCTGCCTGCCTGCCTGCCTGCCTGCCTGTCTGTCTGTCTGTCTGTCTGCCTGCCTGTCTGTCTGTCTGTCTGTCTGTCTGTCTGTCTGTCTGCCTGTCTGCCTGTCTGCCTGTCTGTCTACCTGCATGCCTGCCTGCCTGCTCGCTTGCTTCCACACACGCACATACATGCACGCATGCGCGCGCACACACAGTGCAGGGTGGGTGGATGAGTAAACAAGATAAGAGCTGTGTGTCACATCAGAGTGACAGCCACGAAGACACGTCACAATGAGTGACATTTATCTGTGCCCAGACATCTCTGACCCCCCACCCCCCAATCCCTCAGAGAAGACGTCCCTCTAACCCTCTTCGTACGCTCCTCTTTGGCTTCTCTCTTCTGCCCTCCCGTCAGAAGAATCATCTCCTGTTCCTTCCCTCTCCACACTCTCTGTTCACACTGACATGAAAGTGATTTCTTGTCTTGTGTGTTGAAGATATGTCAACATGCTCTAGCTAGCAGAGCTCAGCTCTCACAAATCTATTCCACCTTTTATTTTTAATGCTGGCCTATTTATACTGTGATTGTGGATGATGTGCTTTTTCATATAAAAATACAGCAGGAATTCAAAATGCACGCCTAGAAGGTTTAAATTTAGTCATTCATATAAAAATAAATAAAAAATTACATTCACTGTCACACTCACCATTCCTTGGAAAAATTGCACCAATATGCAAAGCTATTAAACAGAACGCCCCATTGCTCTGTTAATTACTTCAGATAATTACCATGTGTCAACTCTGTATACTTGCATTACCTTTGTGAAATTACAGTCCACTGTGCATGTCAAGGGCACAATTAAAACCCTCCTCTAGACGTTATGGATAAGGAAGTCCAATAGGAACTGAGAAATAGCAGATAGCAAGTTATTTCACAGCAATCAAGCAGCGTCAACGACCCAACATTGAGCCGGAGCCACCTTGTCAGCGTTTGATCACGGACAGGAGGAAAAATCTAACATAACAACATATGCTGCTCGCTTCCTCTGCTAATCTGTAAAACACATATTAGCGTTTAAATAAAGTTACGTAGTATATCTCTGGACAGTTTGCAGCTCAGTTGAGGGAGATACAGTGGCTTGCAAAAGTATTCACCCCCCTTGGCATTTTTCCTATTTTGTTGCCTTACAACCTGGAATTAAAATATATTTTTTGTGGGGTTTGAATCATTTGATTTACACAACATGCCTACCACTTTGAAGATGCAAAATATTTTTGGGGGGTGAAACAAACTAGAAATAAGAAAAAAACTGAAAACTTGAGCGTGCATATCTATTCAGTCAATACTTTGTAGAGCCACCCCTTTGCAGCAATTACAGCTGCAAGTCTCTTTGGGTATGTCTCTATAAGCTTGGCACATCTAGCCACTGGGATTTTTGCCCATTCTTCAAGGGAAAACTGCTCCAGCTCCTTCAAGTTGGATGGGTTCCACTGGTGAACAGCAATCTTTAAGTCATACCACAGATTCTCAATTGGATTGAGGTCTGGGCTTTGACTAGGCCATTCAAGACATTTAAATGTTTCTGTCACGATTTAACTAGATATGAACCCAAATGCAGACAACTACACCGAGCCAGAGAAGGTTTAACAGGTATATTTACAACGTGCAATTGTCCAGGTTTCCAAAAATAGGGTCCAGGTTTACAGGGAGGGTAACAGATCCAGGTTCTGAGCAGGAGTGGTACCGTAACGTCCTAGTGTCCGTGGTGAGTCCAAAAGGGAGGTCCGGTAGTGGAAAGCAGGATGGTGGTGGCAGGAGTGAAGCGGAGGCAGGAGTCAGGTTCCAATAATGTGGCACAGGAGAAAAAGTAAATAGAACAGGCCAAAAACACAAAGAGCGAAAACAAGCAGGTTGAGTCAACAGCGAGACTAACATGGTCGTCTTGACTATGATCTGACGATGAGTGGCAAGTTTGACCGGGTCTTTAAGGCTGAGGTGATTATGGTGAATGAGCTGCAGCTGGAACCCTGACTCCCGCACACCAGACTTCACTCCTGCATTCAAAACAGACAGAGGGAGGGAGAGAGCAGAGAGAGAGCTACCTAGCAGCAGTAGGCCTAACAGTACCCTCTACGGACGCCACCCGGCGGCCGACAGGGTCTATCCGGATGTAACGTATGAAAATCCCCGGACCAGAGCAGGATCCACAATGAAGCTCCTGGGAACCCAGGAACGTTCCTCAGGACCATAACCCTCCCAATCCACCAGGTACTGGAAACCACGACCCCCGGCGGCGAACATCCAGAAGTCGCCGGACAGTGGGACAGGACCCCCACCCACGATCCTGGGCGGAGGAGGGGGACGAGAGGGCGGGCACAGAGGGCTAACCGACACAGGCTTGATCTGGGAAACATGAAAAGTGGAATGAAGCCGTAAGGGAGGCAGGAAGCTGTAGTTTAACCGCGCAGGGGGTTAACAATAGACAGTATCTTGAACGGTCCTATAAAACGCGGCGCCATCTTCTTAGACTCCACTTTCAATGGAAGATCACGTGACTTAAGCCATACCTCTTGACCAGGAGAGTAACCGGGAGCCTGGGACCCGGTGACGGTTGGCTTGCCTCTGCATGTACGACGAAGCTCGGGACAGAGCTACCTGGCCTTCCTCCAGACCTTGAAGCAGCGGCGCATGTGGGACTGCACCGAGGGTACCGCCAGTTCCCCTCTCTTGAGAAGGGAACAGGGGAGGTTGATAACCCAGAGCACACAGAAAGGGAGACAAACCAGAGGAAGCGTTAGTCAAGGTGTTAGTGAGCATGTTCCACCCAGGGGAGCATGGAGATCCATGACCCAGGGGTTAGACCCTGTGACACAGCGGAGAGCGGTCTCCATCTCCTGGTTCGCTCTCTCGGCTTGCCCGTTGGTCTGGGGGTGATATCCAGAGGACAGGCTGGATGTGATGCCCAAAGCTTTACAGAAAGCTTTCCATACCTGGGAGACAAACTGGGGACCCCTGTCAGAGACAATATCAGTGGGTAGACCATGTGTTAGGCTATGGTTCAACCCAGCACTCAGAGAAACAAACACGACAAAGGGAGTGGAAGAAACAAAAATACTTTAATAAAAGTTCAAATTGTCTTAGTCCAAAAACAACTGAAGTAAAGGAACAGAGTGGGCTAGTCGGCTCCGGAGGAAGGAGAGGCTGAGGCAGGCAGGCAGGCAGGCAGGCAGACCGGCAGGCAGGAAGGCAGGCAGGTTGGGAGGTATGTCTGAACGCTCTGGTAAGAACAACGATCTGGCGCCGGTGGAGAGCCATGCCCCCGGAATTAGTAGTGCAGGTTGATGAGAGAATAGGATGCAGCTGCGTAGGCAGGAATCACTGGAAACAACCCGCAGCTGCACAGGAGAGGCAGATCCTGAGCACGCCCCTGATCCACTCCAGACACACCCACATAAAGGGGACAAACACACATACAGATACAACAGACAGAGGGGACAAAACAAGGAGGAAGGGAAACAGAAAAGGGAGAGACAAGCTGCCCACATAACAGTACCCCCCTCAATGGTCGCCACCTGGCGACCCACCAGGCCTGTCAGGGTTGCCGTGATGGAAGTCCGTGATCAGCTGAGGATCCAACACAAAACGCTTAGGGACCCAAGACCTCTCCTCTGGTCCATAACCTTCCCAATCGACTAGGTATTGGAGACCCCTACCCCGCCTCCGAGAGTCCAGGAGCCTACTGACCGGTGTAGGCCGGATGGTCAGTCAATGAGGCGAACAGGTGGAGGTGGATCAGCCGGCGGACACAAAAGGCTGGAGGACACAGGTTTCAGTTGGGAGACGTGGAAGTAGGGTGTATCTTCATGGCTGAAGGCAACTTCAAACGAACCGCAGCGGGGTTGATGATGGACTCCACCACAAACGGACCCAGGTACCGAGGAGACAGCTTGCGTGATTTGGTACGAAGAGGTACGTTCTTAGACGACAGCCAAACCTCTTGACCAGGATGAAACACAGGTGCGGGAGTCCTGCTCCTATCCGCTGTCATCTTGTTCCTGTCGGTGGTCCGAGCAACGCTTCCCGAGCGTCGCGCCACACTCTCTGGCAGCGGCGGAGGTTCTCCTGAACCGAAGGAACAGCCAATTCCTTCTCCTGAGCAGGGAAACAGAGGGGGTTGATAACCCATGGTAACTTGCGAAGGGTGAAAGACCAGTGGCAGAGGTGGTGAGGGAGTTATGGGCGTACTCTATCCAAGGCAGATGTTTGGCCCAGGATGATGGATGTTGAGCAGCCACACAACGAAGGGTAGCTTCGAGGTCTTGATTGGCTCTTTCTGTTTGACCGTTGGTCTGGGGATGAAACCCTGAGGATAGACTAACGGAAGCACCCAAAGCAGAACAGAAAACCTTCCAAACCCGGGAAGTAAACTGTGGGCCTCTATCAGATACGATGTCCACAGGTATTCCATGGGGACGGAATACATGTTGGACTAGGAGGTCCGCTGTCTCACTGGCAGACGGTAATTTTGGTAATGCTATATAGTGAACAGATTTAGAGAATCTGTCCACAATGGTAAGTATAGTATCATTACCTTCAGACTTGGGTAGGCCGGTGACAAAATCCATGGCTATGTGGGACCAGGGACGGCTGGGAACTGGGAGGGGTAGCAGCAGCCCCGAAGGGGGACTGATGGGAGGCTTTGCCCCGAGCACAGGTTGAACAGGCTGCCACAAAAGCCCGAACGTCAGTTTCCATTGAAGGCCACCAAAAATGTCTCCTAAGCAGCGTCAACGTGCGTCTCATCCCAGGGTGACCAGCAAAACGGGAGGTGTGAATCCACTGCAACACCTGAGACCGGACCGTCTCGGGAACAAAGAGTAGGTTGGGAGGTCCATCACCCGGTCCCGGGTCCGTGGCAAGTGCAGTCTTCACAAGAGACTCGATCTCCCACTGTACTGCCTGCCACGACGCATGAGGAAGGTAGGACTGCCTCAGGCTCGCTGGTCTCCGAAGGGTCAGCAAACTGGAGGGACAAAGCATCTGGTTTAACATTTCTTGACCCCGGTCTGTATGTAAGAATAAAGTTAAACCTACTAAAAACAGGGCCCATCTGGCTTGGCGTGAGTTGAGTCTCTCTTAGTGGCTTGGATGTAAGCCAAGTTTTTGTGGTCTGTCCAGACCACAAACGGCAGTTCAGCTCCATCCAGCCAGTGCCGCCATTCTTCCAATGCTAGCTTGACCGCCAGCAGTTCTCGGTTTCCAACGTCGTAATTCCGTTTCTGTGGGTGACAATTTCTTGGAGAAAAAGCACAGGGGTGAAGCTTTTGGTCAGTGGGGGGAGCGCTGGGGAGAGGACTGCTCCCACACCTGAGTCCGACGCGTCCACCTCCACAACAAACTGTAGAGAGGTATTGGGGGTGTATCAACACAGGGAGGTGGAAAACAGTTCCTTCAAAACCCCTACCGCCTGCTCCGCCTCAGGGGACCACAGAAAAGGGACTTTAGGGGATGTGAGTCTAGTAAGGGGTGCCACCACTTTACTAAAACCCTTAATGAACCTACGGTAGAAGTTAGCAAAGCCCAAAAATCGTGAAGTTGCTTACGGGTGGTGGGTATGGGCCATTCCGTCACTGCCCGGATCTTCTCGGGGTCCGCCTTCACCTGCCCGCTCTCAATGATGAAACCAAGGAACGATGTAGACTGTTTGTGGAACTCACACTTCTCTGCTTTGACGTACAGCTTGTTCTCCAAGAGCCGTTGAAGGACTTGACGGACGTGTGACTCATGCTCCTCGGGTGACTTGGAAAAAACAAGAATATCATCCAGGTATACAAAGACAAAAGCGGTTCAAAAAATCCCTAAGAACATCGTTCACCATGGCTTGGAAAACAGCAGGGGCGTTTGAGAGCCCAAAGGGCATGACCAAATACTCAAAATGTCCCAGTGGAGTGTTGAAAGCGGTTTTCCACTCATCTCCCTTTCGGATCCGGACAAGGTGATAAGCGTTCCTGAGGTCGAGCTTGGAGAAAACTGTGGCGCCATGCAGAGGTTCAAAAGCAGAGTTGATGAGTGGAAGGGGATACTTGTTTTTGACAGTTATGTTGTTTAAACCCCTGAAATCGATACAGGGGCGTAACGACTTGTCCTTCTTTTCCACGAAAAAGAAACCTGCACCCAAAGGAGACGACGAGGGACCGGATTATGCCCGAGACCAGAGAATCACCAATGTACTGCTCCATTGCCTCTCTTTCCGGTCGGGACAGATTGTATAAGCGACTAGAGGGCAAGGGAGCACCAGGAAGCAGTTCAATAGGGCAGTCATAAGGCCTATGTGGTGGTAGAGACAGAGCCTTGTCCTTACTGAAAACCTCCGCTAAGTCATGGTATTCTTTGGGGACAGATGACAGATCAAGAGGAGCTGAGGGATGAGTTGGGTTACACTTAGTGGGGGAACCGCTGACCTAAGGCACTCTGAATGGCAGTTAGTGCTCCAACTGAGAATGGTGTGACGTGTCCAATCAATTTGTGGGTTGTGAAGAGCCAACCAGGGGAAGCCAAGGATAAGGGAGGTAGCTGAGCCAGACATAACTCTTAGCTGAATGCTTTCACAATGATTGCCAGAAATCACTAGGGAAACGGGGGTGGTTTGATGAGTTATCTCCAGGAGGCGCCCATCAAGGGCTGTGACCCGAATGGGGGTAGGTAGTGGCTCCATGGGGATACGAGCTTGTGTAACGAACTGGTGGCTAATAAAGTTGTCTTCTGCACCTGAGTCTATGAGAGCTGAGAGTGGCAGGGAATGACTCTGGAAACGTAAGGTTACAGGTACTTGTAATCGGGGAATGATGGGTTCAGGATCTAACTCTGGGCTCGCAAGTAGACCCACCGTTACTGAGCGAGCCTTGTCTTTGGCCGCTTAAGGCATGTAGCCAGAATGTGTGTGGCGTCTCCACAGTACAGGCACTCACCCGCCTGGAGGCGCCGTTGCCGCTCTGCTGGAGGTAGTCGAGCTCGACCTCTTGCATAGGTTCCTCCTCTGTGCTCGGGATGGAATCAGGAACAAGAAGCTGCCGGCTCCGGGGAGGCGAGACTCGAGTGGTTGAAGGCTGGGGAAACTCGTCCTCTCCTAGATGCGGCCGACCGCCTCTCCCGACGCCTCCCCGCAACCGGTTGTCTAGCTTAATGGACAGGGAAACGAGAGAATGTAAAATCATGTGGCTCGTCACGAGCAGCCAGTTCATCCTTACTAGCTTCATTCAAACCGTTTAGAAATGCTCCTTGAAGTGCCACATTGTTCCACTTGGAGTCTGCTGCCAAAGTCCAGAACTCAATAGAGTACTCAGCCACACTGTTAGAACCCTGCCTCAAATTAAAAAGTATCTTGGAGGAATTACCCACATGGTCAGGATGGTCAAAAACAGTCACAAAAACATACAGACTCAGCCCAAACCAGAGCTCTCCCTCTTAACAGCCCCAGAACATAATGTACCTTAGAAGAATCAGTAGAAAACGACAGTGGTCTCTGCCGAAAAATCAAGTCACACTGAAGCAAAAATCCCCGGCACTTGTCCAATTCTCCATTGAACGGTTCAGGCGACGTGACAGGGGGTTCCCCGATGGAACGAAGCCTGCATAATGTCAGAGGAAACAACTTGGGGTGCATCAAACTGAGGGACAGAGAGAGATGGAGAGCTGATAACAGACAATTTAGAGACTTGTGTAGTTAACTGAGTCACCTGGTTCAGCAGTTGATGATTATCTTCCAAAAGAGTCCGAATCAATTGGTCATGCTGTCCTAGCAACGTTCCTTGAGCCTGGATAGCTTGTTGGAAGCTGTCTTCGTTTGCCCCGTGCTGTTTCTCTGTTGGGTCCATGGCCAGATCGTTCTGTTAGGCTATGGTTCAACCCAGCACTCAGAGAAACAAACACGACAAAGGGAGTGGAAGAAACAAAAATACTTTAATAAAAGTTCAAATTGTCTTAGTCCAAAAACAACTGAAGTAAAAGGAACAGAGTGGGCTAGTGGCTCGGAGGAAGGAGAGGCTGAGGCAGGCAGGCAGGCAGGCAGGCAGACCGGCAGGCAGGAAGGCAGGCAGGTTGGGAGGTATGTCTGAACGCTCTGGTAAGAACAACGATCTGGCGCCGGTGGAGAGCCATGCCCCGGAATTAGTAGTGCAGGTTGATGAGAGAATAGGATGCAGCTGCGTAGGCAGGAATCACTGGAAACAAACCCGCAGCTGCACAGGGGAGAGGCAGATCCTGAGCACGCCCCCTGATCCACTCCAGACACACCCACATAAAGGGGACAAACACACATACAGATACAACAGACAGAGGGGACAAAACAAGGAGGAAGGGAAACAGAAAAGGGAGAGACAAGCTGCCCACATAACACCATGAGAGCGGAACACATGTTCAACCAAAATATCAGCCGTCTCTCTGGCAGTGGGCAGTTTAGGTAGGGCCAAAAAATGAGCAAACTTAGAAAAACGATCAATCACAGTAAGAATGACAGTCTTTCCAGACGAGGGGGGAAGTCCAGTGACAAAATCCAATGCAATGTGGAACCAGGGCCGGCTGGGTATTGGCAGAGGTCGTAGATGACCAGCGCTGGCCTGGGTGGAGTTCTTACGCGTGCACATACTGCATAGCAGCAATGAAGGCTCGAGTGTCCGCCTCAATCCTGGGCCACCAGAACTTCAGTCGCACAAAGTCCAGGGTCCGAGTAACTCCAGGGTGACAGGTAAGGGGAGACGAGTGAGCCCACTGGAAGTACCTGGGAGCGAACAGACTCAGGGACAAACAACCGGTTAGGAGGACCGCTCCCAGGGTCAGCTTGATGATGTTGAGCCTGTCTAACAATCCCTTCGATGTCACATGTAATGGCCGCAATACTGCAGGTAGGAGGCAAGATGGGTTCAGGGGTTACTACCAGTATCAACAGCAGAATGAACACGGAGACAGGGCGTCAGGCTTGACGTTAGCGTGACCCAGGACGGTAAGACAGAGAAAAAATTGAATCTACCAAAAATTGTGCCCACCTGGCTTGACGGGGATTGAGCTGCTTCGCTGACTGGATGTATGCCAGATTTTTATGATCCGTCCAAACGATGAAGGGTTGTTCCGCCTCCAACCAATGCCGCCACTCCTCGAGAGCCAGCTTAACGGCGCGAGCAGTTCACGATTGCCAACATCATAATTCCTCTCGCCTGAGAAAGTTTCCGTGAAAGAAAAGCACAGGGATGCAGTTTGTTATCTTCAGGAGAACGTTGTGACAACACCGCACCTACCCCAGTGTCGGATGCATCCACCTCCACGACAAACTGGCGGTCGGGGTCCGGCTGCATCAGAATGGGAGCCGAGGCGAAGCGATGTTTCAGTTCTTCGAACGCTGATTCGGCCCCTTCATTCCAAGCGAACGGTAGTGATATGGAGGTGAGAGCGGTGAGTGGCGCGCGCAATGCGGCTGTAGTCCTTGATGAACCTCCTGTAGAAGTTCATGAAACCCCAGGAATCGTTGAAGTTGTTTGCGGGTGGAGGGGGCTGGCCAGTCCGTGACAGCAGAGATCTTAGCTGGGTCCATCCGCAACTCCCCTGAGCTATTATGTAACCCAAAAAGAGGTCTCAGACACATGAAATTCACATTTCTCCATCTTCACAAATAGCTTGTTCTCCAACAACCTTTTGCAACACCTGGCGCACATGCAGTTCATGTTCCGGGGAGGACTCTGAGAAAATCAGGATATCATCCAGATAGACAAAAACAAAAGCGATTCAACATGTCCCGAAGGACATCGTTCACTAGTGCCTGAAAAACAGCAGGGGCATTAGACAACCCAAAAAGGCATAACCAGATACTCAAAATGTCCCAAGGGTGTGTTGAAGGCAGTCTTCCATTCATCACCTTTACGAATGCGCACCAGGTGATACGCATTTCGTAGATCCAGTTTGGTAAAGATAGTTGCACCATGAAGGAGGGGAAAAGCAGAATTAATTAAAGGCAGAGAATATTTGTTCTTAATGGTGATGTTGTTAAGTCCACGGAACTCAATACAGGGTCTGAGGGTCTTATCCTTCTTTCCAACAAAAAAGAATCCCGCTCCTACAGGTGACGAGGAAGGACGAATAATACCTGCCGCCAAGGAGTCCCGAATGTAGTTCTCCATAGCCTCCGTCTCCGGGCGGGAGAGATTGTACAGGCGACTGCTAGGGAGAGGGGCTCCTGGCTGGAGGTCAATGGCGCAGTCGTAAGGCCGGTGAGGAGGAAGAGAAGTAGCTCTGTGTTTGCAGAAAACGGATGTCAGGGACAGCAGAGAGATCAATGGACTCCAGTGGAGGTTGAGGCACAGTGCTGGCAGGGGTCTGAGCAGAACACAAACAATTCACATGACAAAATGTGCTCCATGAAACAATTTTACCTGTCACCCAATCAATGTGTGGATTGTGTCGTATGAGCCAGGGGATACCAAGGACCAGGGGGGTCTGTGGGCAGTCTATTATGTGAAACTGAATGTTCTCCTGATGATTACTCGACACTCTGAGACAAACAGGCACAGTCTGATGAGTAATACGGGTCAACAATTGTCCATTTAGACCCTTAGCCTGCAGCGGACGGTCCATAGGTACAGTCTCTAACTCCATTTGTTGAGCCAACTCTGATCCAAAAAGCTTTTATCGGCACCAGAGTCAACCAGCGCACTAACAGGGAAATTCTGGGACTGCCACTGAGGGATGCCTGGAGCAGAATGCGAAGGGAGAAGAGGAAGAATCAGCTGCTCGGCTCACCAAAACTTCTCCCATTAATGACGAGCCGGCCCTTTTCCCGGACGAACTGGGCAGGAAGGAACGAAATGACCAGCCTCTCCACAATACAGGCAGGCCCGGGCCTGAATACGACGTGCACGCTCCTCTGAGGACAACCGTGCACGACCCACCTCCATGGCTTCGGGTTCAGTGCTCCTAGTATCGACTCGGGAAGACTCGGCCCTCTCCATAGGGAAGAGGCGGGGAGGAGTAGGTTGACGACAGACAGGTTGCTTGGAACTACCACTCCTCTCCCGGCGGCGCTCCCGAATCCGATTATCCAACCTGATGGTGAGTGAAATAAGATTATCCAGCGTAGGCGATTCATCATATGACACCAATTCATCCTTCAAGGTCTCAGCCAAAGCATTAATGAACACTCCTTGTAATGCCTCGTCATTCCAACCACTCACTGCCGCTAAAGTTCGAAACTCCACTGCCATCTCCGCCACACTCGCGAGACCCCTGCCGAAGAGAAAACAAACGTTTAGCAGCCTCCTTGCCCCGCGCGGGTGGTAAAAACCTTCCTCATCTCAGTGGTGAAGGCAACGTAAGCGTTGCAAATGTCCGACTGGCTCTCCCAGACCACGGATCCCCAGGAACGAGCGGAACCGCTAGTAGAGTTGATAAGGTAGGCAATCACGGGCTCTTTCGGAGGCGTAGGTGAGGGGCTGTTGTTCAAACACCAACGAGCATTGAGTCAAAAATCACCACAGGTTCCCATGTTCCCGTCATAGCGCTCTGGAGCAGGAACAAAAGGCTCTCTGATCTGGGCTGGAGGGGCAGGAAAAACAGGCGGAGCAGGAGAAGGAGCAGTTTGTATGCCATGCACGAGGGTGCATTATTAACTTGAGTAGTAAGGGCAGACACTTGATTGGTGAGTAATTGAACCTGATTAAGCAGCACCTGACTGTTCTCAGAAATAGTCTTAAACAAAGTATCATGTTGGCCAAGTAAAATGCCCTGATTGGCTATGGCAGTCCGAATCTGAGTGCACTCTGGGGTGGTATCCGAGCTACTGTCTGCTGGGTTCATGTTGGTCAGATCATACTGTCACGATTTAACTAGATATGAACCCAAATGCAGACAACTACACCGAGCCAGAGAAGGTTTAACAGGTTTATTTACAACGTGCAATTGTCCAGGTTTCCAAAAATAGGTTCCAGGTTTACAGGGAGGGTAACAGATCCAGGTTCTGAGCAGGAGTGGTACTGTAACGTCCTAGTGTCCGTGGTGAGTCCAAAAGGGAGGTCCGGTAGTGGAAAGCAGGATGGTGGTGGCAGGAGTGAAGCGGAGGCAGGAGTCAGGTTCCAATAATCTGTGGCACAGGAGAAAAGTAAATAGAACAGGCCAAAAACACAAAGAGCGAAAACAAGCAGGTTGAGTCAACAGCGAGACTAACATGGTCGTCTTGACTATGATCTGACGATGAGTGGCAAGTTTGACCGGGTCTTTAAGGCTGAGGTGATTATGGTGAATGAGCTGCAGCTGGAACCCTGACTTCCGCACACCAGACTTCACTCCTGCAATCAAAACAGACAGAGGGGAGGGAGAGAGCAGAGAGAGAGCTACCTAGCAGCAGTAGGCCTAACAGTTTCCCCTTAAACCACTCGAGTGTTGCTATAGCAGTATGCTTAGGGTCATTGTCCTGCTGGAAGGTGAATCTCTGGAAGACTGAAACAGGTTTCCCTCTAGAATGTCCCTGTATTTAGTGCCATCCATCATTCCTTCAATTCTGACCAGTTTCACAGTCCCTGCCGATGAAAAACATCCCCACAGCATAATGCTGCCACCACCATGCTTCACTGTGGGGATGGTGTTCTCGGGGTGATGAGAGGTGTTGGGTTTGCGCCAGACATAGTATTTTCCTTGATGGCCAAAAAGCTCTGACCAGAGTTCCTTCTTCCATATGTTTGGGGACTCTCCCACATCGCTTTTGGTGAACACCAAACGTGTTTGCTTATTTTTTTCTTTAAGCCATGTTTTTTTTCTGGCCACTCTTCCGTAAAGCCCAGGTATTTGGAGTGTACGGCTTAAAGTGGTCCTATGGACAGATACTCCAATCTCCGCTGTGGAGCTTTGCAGCTCCTTCAGGGTTATCTTTGGTCTCTTTGTTGCCTCTCTGATTAATGCCCTCCTTGCCTGGTCCGTGAGTTTTGGTGGGCGGCCCTCTCTTGCCAGGTTTGTTGTGGTGCCATATTCTTTCCATTTTTTAATAATGGATTTAATGGTGCTCCATTGGATGTTCAAGTTTTGGATATTTTTTTTTATAACCCAACCCTGATCTGTACTTCTCCACAACTTTGTCCCTGACCTGTTTGGAGAGCTCCTTGGTTTTCATGGTGCCGCTTGCTTGGTGGTGACCCTTGCTTAGTGGTGTTGCAGACTCTGGGTCTTTCAGAACAGGTTTATATATACTGAGATCATGTGACACTTAGATTGCACACAGGTGGACTTTTTTAACTAATTATGTGACTTCTGAAGGTAATTGGTTGCACCAGATCTTATTTAGGGGCTTCATAGCAAAGGGGGTGAATACATATGCACGCACCACTTTTCCGTTATTTAATTTTTTCATTTCACTTCACCAATTTGGACTATTTTGTGTATGTCCATTACAACGAAATCCCCCCAAAAGCCATTTAAATTACAGGTTGTAATGCAACAAAATAGGAAAAACGCCAAGGGGGATGAATACTTTTGCAAGGCACTGTAGATTTGATAAATGGTTCTATCAGGAGAACGGCAGGAAAGGTGAACTCCTCCTCCTAAGTAGAGGTAAACCTGAGTCTCCTCCTCAGTAGAGGTAAACCTGAGTCTCCTCCTCAGTAGAGGTAAACATCCTCAGTAGAGGTAAACCTGAGTCTCCTCCTCAGTAGAGGTAAACCTGAGTCTCCTCCTCAGTAGAGGTAAACCTGAGGCTCCTCCTCAGTAGAGGTAAACCTGAGTCTCCTCCTCAGTAGAGGTAAACATCCTCAGTAGAGGTAAACCTGAGTCTCCTCCTCAGTAGAGGTAAACATCCTCAGTAGAGGTAAACCTGAGTCTCCTCCTCAGTAGAGGTAAACATCCTCATTAGAGGTAAACCTGAGTCTCCTCCTCAGTAGAGGTAAACCTGAGTCTCCTCCTCAGTAGAGGTAAACCTGAGTCTCCTCCTCAGTAGAGGTAAACATCCTCAGTAGAGGTAAACCTGAGTCTCCTCCTCAGTAGAGGTAAACCTGAGGCTCCTCCTCAGTAGAGGTCCTAAACGATATAATAACCGCGATCGATAAAAGAAAGTACTGTGCAGCTGTCTTCATCGACCTGGCTAAGGCTTTTGATTCTGTCAATCACAGCATTCTTATTGGCAGACTAAATAGCCTTGGTTTCTCAAATGACTGCCCGGCCTGGTTCACCAACTACTTCTCAGATAGCGTTCAATGTGTCAAATCGGAGGGCCTGTTGTCTGGACCTATGGCAGTCTCTATGGGGTGCCACAGGGTTCAATTCTCAGGCCGACTCTATTCTCTGTGTATATCAATGATGTCGCTCTTGCTGCTGGTGACTCTCAGATCCACCTCTACGCAGACGACACCATTTTGTATACATCTGGCCCTTCATTGGACACTGTGTTAACAAACCTCAAAACGAGCTTCAATGCCATACAACACTCCTTCCGTGGCCTCCAACTGCTCTTAAACGCCAGTAAAACTAAATGCATGCTCTTCAATCGAATGCTGCCACCCGCCCGCCCGACTAGAATCACTACTCTCGGTGGGTCTTACTTAGAATATGTGGACAACTACAAATACCTAGGTGTCTGGTTAGACCGTAAACTCTCCTTCCAGACTCACATTAAGAATCTCCAATCCAAAGTTAAATCTAGAATCGGCTTCGTATTTCGCAACAAAGCCTCCTTCACTCATGCTGCTAAACATGCCCTCGTAAAACGGACTATCCTACCGATCCTTGACTTCGGCGATGTCATTTACAAATAGCTTCCAACACTCTACTCAGCAAATTGGATGTAGTCTATCACAGTGCCATCCGTTTTGTCACCAAAGCCCCATATACTACCCACCACTGTGACCTGTACGCTCTTGTTGGCTGGTCCTCACTACATATTCGTCGCCAAACCCACTGGCTCCAGGCCATCTATAAATCACTGCTAGGCAAATCCCTGCCTTATCTTAGCTCAATGGTCACCATAGCAACACCCACCCGTAGTCTGCGCTCCAGCAGGTATATCTCACTGGTCATCCCCAAAGCCAACACCTCCTTTGGCCGCCATTCCTTCCAGTTATCTGCTGCCAATGACTGGAACGAACTGAAGCTGGAGACACACTCTCCTGTCGTTACACACGTTCCTCCATCGATCCGGACTGACTGGCTGTACCTGCTGACTCCATACTGGTGCGTGTTTCTGTCACGTATGTCAGTGTAATGCGGTGGGTCGAAGTCAGGCACAGGACACAGAACTCAATGAAAACGTACTTTACTGATAAGTAAAGAAACAAATACAAAATACCTCCACACAGGGAGGAACAAACCCGCTCACCAAACGACACACGAACCGAAAATAACAAACACGCACAAAACACAATGGGAGCCACCGGGTTAAATAGGGAAGGAGTAATTACATGATGGGAAACAGGTGTGTGACAATCAGACAACAACAGGTGCAACATAGAAACAGAGAACATAGATCGGCAGTAGCTAGTACTCCGGTGACGACGAACGCCGAAGCCTGCCCGAGCAAGGAGGAGGGGCAGCCTCGGCAGAATCCGTGACAGTGTGTGTGTGTGTGTGTGTGTGTGATAAAGAGGGAGTGTGTCAGTATGTTAATATCCCATTAACTCTCCCTGAGGATAATTTGCTCAGCTCTCTGCACAAAGTCATAATTTTTATGTCTGCAGCTGCTCACCACCCTGCTTTGTGTGTGTGTTTGTGAGTTGTGAGTGTATGTATGCGTGTGTGTGTGTGTGTGTGTGTGTGTGTGTGTGTGTGTGTGTGTGTGTGTGTGTGTGTGTGTGTGTGTGTGTGTGTGTGTGTGGGTGAGAGAGAGTGTGTCGGCCTTAGGGCTAGGCATTGGAGATTGATGACAGGTGAGCTGTGGAACCTGGGCAAACCATCTGACACTGTGGATGCAGAAATTTAACGTTGATGAATTCAACATGAAACTCAAATAAATTTAGCAGGGGCAGTCCACAGTGAGATAGAATGGAGGGGAGGGGGGTGGAGAGAGAGCGAGAGAGAGAGGTAGAGCGAGAGAGACAGAGAGAGAGAGAAAGAGAGAGAGAAAGTGAGAGAGAGAGAGAGAGCGCGAAAGAAAAGGAGAGAGAGAGTGAGAGAGAGAGAGAGAGAGAGAGAGAGAGAGAGAGAGAGAGAGAGAGAGAGAGAGAGAGAGAGAGAGAGAGAGAGAGAGAGAGAATGGAGTGTGAGAGAGAAGCACGAAAGAGAAGGTGAGAAAGCTAGAGAGTGAGTCGTGATCTGACACACAACCCTACAGTCACGATCTAATACACACTCTCCCAAAGTCCTGGACCAATACACACTTCTGAAAGGCATGAACCCAGAGTCCTAAGCCGACACACATACACACACACACACACACACACACACACACAGACATACACACACACAGACACACACACACAGACACACACACATCTAAACTACCTCTAAAAGTCGTGGACCGAGACACCACTCTGGGCTCAAAGACAAATAAGAGCGAAAGTTAAATTACACTGGGAAAGAAAAATGAGTCCTTTTAAAGAAAGCTATTATTTCAGTGTGGAGTGTGAGATTGCCTTTGACTGTGATCAATGGGGAAAGTCTATGACTCTGTTACACAGAGATGTGATATGCCATGGAGACATTTATTACAAGCACACTTCGCTTGTATCTTACAACTGTTCCCTCGTAATGGTCGTCCTGCTGGAATTCCCTCAGTTCAGTCATAATTCACACCAACCTCTATTTTCACAGTCTTTTGGAGAGTATTTTACCTCAATTACCACAGTCTTTTGGAGAGTATTTTACCTCAATTACCACAGTCTTTTGGGGAGTATTTGACCTCAATTACCACAATCTTTTGGAGAGTATTTAAGCTTGTCGCCTTTATTAGTTCCTAGGACCACACACAGAACAGCCAAATGGTACCCTATTTCCTATGTTGTGCACTACTATTGATCAGGGCCCATACGGTGCACTATAGGGAATAGGGTGGGTACCATTTGGGCCTCACCCTAGGCTCCTCTAATGACACAGGGAGGATCAGGAAAGGAATGTCAGGAGAGGAGAAGAAGTTCAGGAGAAAACAACAACATCGGTCTGGATTGGCGGTGCTGGACATATTGGAAGTTACAGTGAACGACAGCAGACGCTGTCATATCACAGCATGGCTCTGCTAGTCAGAAGAAACAGAGAGATATGATGAATGTTATAATACGTTTACAAATACATTCTAGATAATCCAAATGCAGTTCAACTGGAGGACATTTCTCTACATTACGGAGAATGACAGTGTACTTCCAACTAGTCTCACATGACAATGACATTTGGCTCTGTGTGCCGAGATTAGCTTTCAACAAACATGCAAGATAATTCACACAAACACACACACACGCACACGCACACACACACGCACACACACGCACACACGCACACACGCACACACACACACTCACAGGATTGGGGAGTGGAGGGCTTAGTAGTTAAAGTAGTGAGAAAGGGTAGGATGTGGGATTTCACTACAACACAAAGAACTCAGGCGAAACAACAAACCACAGTTCTATGCTCCTCAGTGTGTAATCTAAGCATATTTCTGTGTGTGTGTGTGTGTGTGTGTGTGTGTGTGTGTGTGTGTGTGTGTGTGTGTGTGTGTGTGAGAGAGAGAGTGTGTCGGCCTTAGGGCTAGGCATTGGAGATTGATGACAGGTGAGCTGTGGAACCTGGGCAAACCATCTGACACTGTGGATGCAGAAATTTAACGTTGATGAATTCAACATGAAACTCAAATAAATTTAGCAGGGGCAGTCCACAGTGAGATAGAATGGAGGGAGGGGGGTGGAGAGAGAGCGAGAGAGAGAGGTAGAGCGAGAGAGACAGAGAGAGAGAGAAAGAGAGAGAGAAAGTGAGAGAGAGAGAGAGAGCGCGAAAGAAAGAGTGAGAGAGAGAGAGAGAGAGAGAGAGAGAGAGAGAGAGAGAGAGAGAGAGAGAGAGAGAGAGAGAGAGAGAGAGAGAGAGAGAGAGAGAGAGAGAGAGAGAGAGAGAGAGAGAGAGAGAGAGAGAGAGAGAATGGAGTGTGAGAGAGAAGCACGAAAGAGAAGGTGAGAAAGCTAGAGAGTGAGTCATGATCTGACACACAACCCTACAGTCACGATCTAATACACACTCTCCCAAAGTCCTGGACCAATACACACTTCTGAAAGGCATGAACCCAGAGTCCTAAGCCGACACACATACACACACACACACACACACACACACACACAGAC
Source organism: Coregonus clupeaformis (assembly GCF_020615455.1). Taxonomy (NCBI): domain Eukaryota; kingdom Metazoa; phylum Chordata; class Actinopteri; order Salmoniformes; family Salmonidae; genus Coregonus; species Coregonus clupeaformis. The sequence goes on along the minus strand of NC_059211.1, from coordinate 26,271,641 downwards.
ATACACACACACAGACACACACACACAGACACACACACATCTAAACTACCTCTAAAAGTCGTGGACCGAGACACCACTCTGGGCTCAAAGACAAATAAGAGCGAAAGTTAAATTACACTGGGAAAGAAAATGAGTCCTTTTAAAGAAAGCTATTATTTCAGTGTGGAGTGTGAGATTGCCTTTGACTGTGATCAATGGGGGAAAGTCTATGACTCTGTTACACAGAGATGTGATATGCCATGGAGACATTTATTACAAGCACACTTCGCTTGTATCTTACAACTGTTCCCTCGTAATGAGTCGTCCTGCTGGAATTCCCTCAGTTCAGTCATAATTCACACCAACCTCTATTTTCACAGTCTTTTGGAGAGTATTTTACCTCAATTACCACAGTCTTTTGGAGAGTATTTTACCTCAATTACCACAGTCTTTTGGGGAGTATTTGACCTCAATTACCACAATCTTTTGGAGAGTATTTAAGCTTGTCGCCTTTATTAGTTCCTAGGACCACACACAGAACAGCCAAATGGTACCCTATTTCCTATGTTGTGCACTACTATTGATCAGGGCCCATACGGTGCACTATAGGGAATAGGGTGGGTACCATTTGGGCCTCACCCTAGGCTCCTCTAATGACACAGGGAGGATCAGGAAAGGAATGTCAGGAGAGGAGAAGAAGTTCAGGAGAAAACAACAACATCGGTCTGGATTGACGGTGCTGGACATATTGGAAGTTACAGTGAACGACAGCAGACGCTGTCATATCACAGCATGGCTCTGCTAGTCAGAAGAAACAGAGAGATATGATGAATGTTATAATACGTTTACAAATACATTCTAGATAATCCAAATGCAGTTCAACTGGAGGACATTTCTCTACATTACGGAGAATGACAGTGTACTTCCAACTAGTCTCACATGACAATGACATTTGGCTCTGTGTGCCGAGATTAGCTTTCAACAAACATGCAAGATAATTCACACAAACACACACACACGCACACGCACACACACACGCACACACACGCACACACGCACACACACACACTCACAGGATTGGGGAGTGGAGGGCTTAGTAGTTAAGGTAGTGAGAAAGGGTAGGATGTGGGATTTCACTACAACACAAAGAACTCAGGCGAAACAACAAACCACAGTTCTATGCTCCTCAGTGTGTAATCTAAGCATATTTCTGTGTGTGTGTGTGTGTGTGTGTGTGTGTGTGTGTGTGTGTGTGTGTGTGTGTGTGAGAGAGAGAGTGTGTCGGCCTTAGGGCTAGGCATTGGAGATTGATGACAGGTGAGCTGTGGAACCTGGGCAAACCATCTGACACTGTGGATGCAGAAATTTAACGTTGATGAATTCAACATGAAACTCAAATAAATTTAGCAGGGGCAGTCCACAGTGAGATAGAATGGAGGGAGGGGTGGAGAGAGAGCGAGAGAGAGAGGTAGAGCGAGAGAGACAGAGAGAGAGAGAAAGAGAGAGAGAAAGTGAGAGAGAGAGAGAGAGCGCGAAAGAAAGAGTGAGAGAGAGAGCGAGAGAGAGAGAGAGAGAGAGAGAGAGAGAGAGAGATAGGAGAGAGAGAGAGAGAGAGAGAGAGAGAGAGAGAGAGAGAGAATGGAGTGTGAGAGAGAAGCACGAAAGAGAAGGTGAGAAAGCTAGAGAGTGAGTCATGATCTGACACACAACCCTACAGTCACGATCTAATACACACTCTCCCAAAGTCCTGGACCAATACACACTTCTGAAAGGCATGAACCCAGAGTCCTAAGCCGACACACATACACACACACACACACACACACACACACACACACAGACATACACACACACAGACACACACACACAGACACACACACATCTAAACTACCTCTAAAAGTCGTGGACCGAGACACCACTCTGGGCTCAAAGACAAATAAGAGCGAAAGTTAAATTACACTGGGAAAGAAAAAATGAGTCCTTTTAAAGAAAGCTATTATTTCAGTGTGGAGTGTGAGATTGCCTTTGACTGTGATCAATGGGGGAAAGTCTATGACTCTGTTACACAGAGATGTGATATGCCATGGAGACATTTATTACAAGCACACTTCGCTTGTATCTTACAACTGTTCCTCGTAATGGTCGTCCTGCTGGAATTCCCTCAGTTCAGTCATAATTCACACCAACCTCTATTTTCACAGTCTTTTGGAGAGTATTTTACCTCAATTACCACAGTCTTTTGGAGAGTATTTTACCTCAATTACCACAGTCTTTTGGGGAGTATTTGACCTCAATTACCACAATCTTTTGGAGAGTATTTAAGCTTGTCGCCTTTATTAGTTCCTAGGACCACACACAGAACAGCCAAATGGTACCCTATTTCCTATGTTGTGCACTACTATTGATCAGGGCCCATACGGTGCACTATAGGGAATAGGGTGGGTACCATTTGGGCCTCACCCCTAGGCTCCTCTAATGACACAGGGAGGATCAGGAAAGGAATGTCAGGAGAGGAGAAGAAGTTCAGGAGAAAACAACAACATCGGTCTGGATTGACGGTGCTGGACATATTGGAAGTTACAGTGAACGACAGCAGACGCTGTCATATCACAGCATGGCTCTGCTAGTCAGAAGAAACAGAGAGATATGATGAATGTTATAATACGTTTACAAATACATTCTAGATAATCCAAATGCAGTTCAACTGGAGGACATTTCTCTACATTACGGAGAATGACAGTGTACTTCCAACTAGTCTCACATGACAATGACATTTGGCTCTGTGTGCCGAGATTAGCTTTCAACAAACATGCAAGATAATTCACACAAACACACACACACGCACACGCACACACACACAAACACACACACGCACACACACACACTCACAGGATTGGGGAGTGGAGGGCTTAGTAGTTAAGGTAGTGAGAAAGGGTAGGATGTGGGATTGCACTACAACACAAAGAACTCAGGCGAAACAACAAACCACAGTTCTATGCTCCTCAGTGTGCAATCTAAGCATATTTCTGTGTGTGTGTGTGTGTGTGTGTGTGTGTGTGTGTGTGTGTGTGTGTGTGTGTGTGTGTGTGTGTGTATGCATAGTCAGGCAGTAGCCCGACGGCATAGTGTGCTGCCCTTCTTCTTTGGCAATTTATGAGAAATGAGTGATTCACAGACAGAGGGTTGTTGTTGTCGGAGCGGCATGTTCTGTTGTGTCTAACCTTTTCTCACTGGCAAGGCCACTGGCCTGCAGTGTACACAGAGCAGCACACACACATATGTACACACACACACGCAACAGCCACCAGCCACAGGAAAATAAATAAAGCCTTGGCCCACTCACGTGCTCACCTCTAAACCTGACCTGCCCACCACGCTTATATCACTCCCTTACTATTAGTCTGTTTCTATCACTCTGCTGGTCTCCAACATCTTTCATTCATTTTCATCCAATAGTCCCAAAACACCATGCTCTGGATTCCCACATCAACCAAGACTGACTCCCTGTCCCCTTCACCCTCTCCATCCCTCTCCATCCATCGTTCTCCTCCACCCTCATCCTCCCCTCTGGCTGCGACCACCCACAGTGGAGCATTCTGAGTAAACGACAGCATACTTTAGCCCTGAACAATCCCATTTCACCCTCTATCCTCCCCTGATTGGTTTCCCCTGGGGCCTGGAAGTGTCAGGTCAGCCCCACAGATCTAATTTCTACCAATGATCAAATGTCCTCTAATCGTGTTCAGAGGGTTAGCAGGGAGAAGACAGAGGAGAGATGAGGAGAGGAGAAGGGAAAGTACATCAACATCAGCTTTAGAGCCTCTGAGTCCTAAAACTCACTCTCTGTCTCATGGTGTGGTTTCTCTCTCTCAATTTCTATTTCAATTTAAGGGGCTTTATTGGCATGGGAAACATATGTTAACATTGGCAAAGCAAGTGAAATAGATGATGAACAAAAGTGAATTAAACAACAACAAAAATAACAGTAAACATTACACTCAGAAGTTCCAAAAGAAAAAAGACATTTCAAGTGTCATATTATGTTTATATACAGTGTCGTAATGATGTGCAAATAGTTAAAGTACAAATGGGAAAATAAATAAACATAAATATGGGTTGTATTTACAATGGTGTTTGTTCTTCACTGGTTGCCTTTTTCTTGTGGCAACAGGTCATAAATCTTGCTGCTGTGATTGCACACTGTGGTATTTCACCCAATAGATAGGAGTTTATCCAAATTGGATTTTTTTTTCGAATTCTTAGGGTCATACATTTGGCAGGAAGTTAGGAAGTGCAGCTCAGTTTCCACCTCATTTTGTGGGCAGTGTGCACACAGCCTGTCTTCTCTTGAGAGCCAGGTCTGCCTACGGCGGCCTTTCTCAATAGCAAGGCTATGCTCACTGAGTCTGTACATAGTCAAAGCTTTCCTTAATTTTGGGTCAGTCACAGTGTTCAGGTATTCTGCCACTGTGTACTCTCTGTTTAGGGCCAAATAGCATTCTAGTTTGCTTTGTTTTTTGTAAATTATTTCCAATGTGTCAAGTAATTATCTTTTTGTTTTCTCATGATTTGGTTGGATCTAATTGTGTTGCTGTCCTGGGGCTCTTGCTTAGGGGACTCTTCTCCAGGTTCATCTCTCTGTAGGTGATGGCTTTGTTATAAATAATAATAATATGCCATTTAGCAGACGCTTTTATCTAAAGCAACTTATAGTCATGTGCGCATACATTTTTTTACGCATGGGTGGTCCCGGGGATCGAACCCACTACCCTGGCGTTACAAGCACCATGCTCTACCAATTGAGCTACAGGGGAAGGTTTGGGAATCGCTTCCTTTTAGGTGGTTGTAGAATTTAACGGCTCTTTTCTGGATTTTGATAATTAGCGGGTATCGGCCTAATTCTGCTCTGCATGCATTATTTTGTGTTTTATGTTGTATACGGAGGATATTTTTTGCAGAATTCTGCATGCAGAGTCTCAATTTGGTGTTTGTCCCATTTTGTGAATTATTGGTTGGTGAGCGGACCCCAGACCTCACAACCATAAAGGGCAATGGGTTCTATAACTGATTCAAGTATTTTTAGCCAGATCCTAATTGGTATGTCAAATTTTATGTTCCTTTTGATGGCATAGAAGGCCCTTCTTGCCTTGTCTCTCAGATCGTTCCCAGCTTTGTGGAAGTTACCTGTGGCGCTGATTTTTAGGCCGAGGTACAGTGGGGAAAAAAAGTATTTAGTCAGCCACCAATTGTGCAAGTTCTCCCACTTAAAAAGATGAGAGAGGCCTGTAATTTTCATCATAGGTACACGTCAACTATGACATACAAATTGAGATTTTTTTCTCCAGAAAATCACATTGTAGGATATTTTATGAATTTATTTGCAAATTATGGTGGAAAATAAGTATTTGGTCACCTACAAACGAGCAAGATTTCTGGCTCTCACAGACCTGTAACTTCTTCTTTAAGAGGCTCCTCTGTCCTCCACTCGTTACCTGTATTAATGGCACCTGTTTGAACTTATTATCAGTATAAAAGACACCTGTCCACAACCTCAAACAGTCACACTCCAAACTCCACTATGGCCAAGACCAAAGAGCTGTCAAAGGACACCAGAAACAAAATTGTAGACCTGCACCAGGCTGGGAAGACTGAATCTGCAATAGGTAAGCAGCTTGGTTTTAAGAAATCAACTGTGGGAGCAATTATTAGGAAATGGAAGACATACAAGACCACTGATAACCTCCCTCGATCTGGGGCTCCACGCAAGATCTCACCCCGTGGGGTCAAAATGATCACAAGAACGGTGAGCAAAAATCCCAGAACCACACGGGGGGACCTAGTGAATGACCTGCAGAGAGCTGGGACCAAAGTAACAAAGCCTACCATCAGTAACACACTACGCCGCCAGGGACTCAAATCCTGCAGTGCAAGACGTGTCCCCCTGCTTAAGCCAGTACATGTCCAGGCCCGTCTGAAGTTTGCTAGAGTGCATTTGGATGATCCAGAAGAGGATTGGGAGAATGTCATATGGTCAGATGAAACCAAAATATAACTTTTTGGTAAAAACTCAACTCGTCGTGTTTGGAGGACAAAGAATGCTGAGTTGCATCCAAAGAAAACCATACCTACTGTGAAGCATGTGGGTGGAAACATCATGCTTTGGGGCTGTTATTCTGCAAAGGGACCAGGACGACTGATCTGTGTAAAGGAATGAATGAATGGGGCCATGTATCGTGAGATTTTGAGTGAAAACCTCCTTCCATCAGCAAGGGCATTGAAGATTAAATGTGGCTGGGTCTTTCAGCATGACAATGATCCCAAACACACCGCCCAGGCAACGAAGGAGTGGCTTCGTAAGAAGCATTTCAAGGTCCTGGAGTGGCCTAGCCAGTCTCCAGATCTCAACCCCATTGAAAATCTTTGGAGGGAGTTGAAAGTCTGTGTTGCCCAGCGACAGCCCCAAAACATCACTGCTCTAGAGGAGATCTGCATGGAGGAATGGGCCAAAATACCAGCAACAGTGTGTGAAAACCTTGTGAAGACTTACAGAAAACTTTTGACCTGTGTCATTGCCAACAAAAGGTATATAACAAAGTATTGAGAAACTTTTGTTATTGACCAAATACTTATTTTCCACCATAATTTGCAAATAAATTCATTAAAAATCCTACAATGTGATTTTCTGGAAAAAAAATTCTCATTTTGTCTGTCATAGTTGACGTGTACCTATGATGACAATTACAGGCCTCTCTCATCTTTTTAAGTGGGAGAATTTACACAATTGGTGGCTGACTAAATACTTTTTTTCCCCACTGTATGTATAGTTTTTTGTGTGCTCTAGGGCAATGGTGTCTAGATGGAATTTGTATTTGTGGTCCTGGCCACTGGAACTTTTTTGGAATACCATTATTTTTGTCTTACTGAGATTTACTGTCAGGGCCCAGGTCTGACAGAATCTGTGCAGAAGATCTAGGTGCTGCTGTAGGCCCTCCTTGGTTGGGGACAGAAGCACCAGATCATTAGCAAACAGTAGACATTTGACTTCAGATTCTAGTAGGGTGAGACCGGGTGCTGCAGACTGTTCTAGTGCCCTCGCCAATTCGTTGATATATATGTTGAAGAGGGTGGGGCTTAAACTGCATCCCTTTCTCACCCCACAGCCCTGTGGAAAGAAATGTGTGTGTTTTTTGCCAATTTTAACCGCACACTTGTTGTTTGTGTACATGGATTTTATAATGTCGTATGTTTTTCCCCCAACACCACTTTCCATCAATTTGTATAGCAGACCCTCACGCCAAATTGAGTCAAAAGCATGAGAAGACTTTGCCTTTTTTTTGGTTGGTTTTTCAATTAGGGTGTGCAGCCAATTTGACATTTGCTCAGTACATTGTTTTCACTGAGGAAATGTACAAGTCTGCTGTTAATGATAATGCAGAGGATTTTCCCAAGGTTGTTGTTGACACATATCCCAATGTAGTTATTGGGGTCAAATTTGTCTCCACCTTTGTGGATTGGGGTTATCAGTCCTTGGTTCCAAATGTTGGGGAAGATGCCAGAGCTGAGGATGATGTTAAAGAGTTTAAGTATAGCCAATTGGAATTTGTGGTCTGTATATTTTATCATTTCATGTAGGATACCATCAACACCACATGCCTTTTTGGGTTGGAGGGTTTGTATTTTGTCCTGTAGTTCATTCAATTTAATTGGAGAATCCAGTGGGTTCTGGTAGTCTTTAATAGCTGATTCTAAGATTTGTAATTGATCATGTATATGTTTTTTCTGTTTGTTCTTTGTTATAGAGCCAAAAATATTGGAGAAGTGGTTTCTCCACACACATACTGTTGAAGTCTACATACACCTTAGCCAAATACATTTCAACTCTGTTTTTCACAATTCCTGACATTTAATCCTAGTAAAAATTCCCTGTTTTAGGTCAGTTAGGATCACCACTTTATTTTAAGAATGTGAAATGTCAGAATAATAGTAGAGAGAATGATTTATTTCAGCTTTTATTTATTTCATCACATTCCCAGTAGGTCAGAAGTTTACATACGCTCAATTAGTATTTGGTAGCATTGCCTTTAAATTGTTTAACTTGGGTCAAACGTTTTGGGTAGCCTTCCACAAGCTTCCCACAATAAGTTGGGTGAATTCTGGCCCATTCCTCCTGACAGAGCTGGTGTAACTGAGTCAGGTTTGTAGGCCTCCTTGCTCGCACACGCTTTTTCAGTTCTGCCCACACATTTTCTAAAGGATTGAGGTCAGGGCTTTGTGATGGCCACTCCAATACCTTGACTTGGTTGTCCTTAAGCCATTTTGCCACAACTTTGGAAGTATGCTTCGGGTCATTGTCCATTTGGAAGACGCATTTGCGACCAAGCTTTAACTTCCTGACTGATGTCTTGAGATGTTGCTTCAATATATCAATACATAATTGTCCTTCCTCATGATGCCATCTATTTTGTGAAGTGCACCAGTCCCTCCTGCAGCAAAGCACCCCCACAGCATGATGCTGCCACCCCCATTCTTCACGGTTGGGATGGTGTTCTTTGGTTTGCAAGCTCTCCCCTTTTTCCTCCAAACGTAACGATGGTCATTATGGCCAAACAGTTCTATTTTTGTTTCATCAGACCAGAGGACATTTCTCCAAAAAGTACGATCTTTGTCCCCATGTGCAGTTGCAAACCGTAGTCTGGCTTTTTTTATGGAGGTTTTGGAGCAGTGGCTTCTTCCTTGCCGAGCGGCCTTTATGTTTAGGTTATGTCGATATAGGACTAGTTTTACTGTGAATATAGATACTTTTGTACCTGTTTTCTCCAGCATCTTCACAAGGTCCTTTGCTGTTGTTCTGGGATTGATTTGCGCTTTTCACACCAAAGTACGTTCATCTCTAGGAGACAGAACGTGTCTCCTTCCTGAGCGGTATGACGGCTGCGTGGTCCCATGGTGTTTATACTTGCATACTATTGTTTGTACAGATGAACGTGGTACCTTCAAGCGTTTGGAAATTGCTCCCAAGGATGAACCAGACTTGTGGAGGACTATAATTTTTTTTATGAGGTCTTGGCTGATTTCTTTTGATTTTCCCATTATGTCAAGCAAAGAGGCACTGAGTTTGAAGGTAGGCCTTGAAATACACTGCTCAAAAAAATAAAGGGAACACTAAAATAACACATCCTAGATCTGAATGAATGAAATAATCTTATTAAATTCTTTTTTCTTTACATAGTTGAATGTGCTGACAACAAAATCACACAAAAATTATCAATGGAAATCAAATTTATCAACCCATGGAGGTCTGGATTTGGAGTCACCCTCAAAATGAAAGTGGAAAACCACACTACAGGCTGATCCATCTTTGATGTAATGTCCTTAAAACAAGTCAAAATGAGGCTCAGTAGTGTGTGTGGCCTCCACGTGCCTGTATGACCTCCCTACAATGCCTGGGCATGCTCCTGATGAGGTGGCGGATGGTCTCCTGAGGGATCTCCTCCCAGACCTGGCCTAAAGCATCCGCCAACTCCTGGACAGTCTGTGGTGCAACGTGGCGTTGGTGGATGGAGCGAGACATGATGTCCCAGATGTGCTCAATTGGATTCAGGTCTGGCGAACGGGCGGGCCAGTCCATAGCATCAATGCCTTCCTCTTGCAGGAACTGCTGACACACTCCAGCCACATGAGGTCTAGCATTGTCTTGCATTAGGAGGAATCCAGGGCCAACCACACCAGCATATGGTCTCACAAGGGGTCTGAGGATCTCATCTCGGTACCTAATGGCAGTCAGGCTACCTCTGGCGAGCACATGGAGGGCTGTGCGGCCCCCCAAAGAAATGCCACCCACACCATGACTGACCCACCGCCAAACCGGTCATGCTGGAGGATGTTGCAGGCAGCAGAACGTTCTCCACGGCATCTCCAGACTCTGTCACGTCTGTCACGTGCTCAGTGTGAACCTGCTTTCATCTGTGAAGAGCACAGGGCGCCAGTGGCGAATTTGCCAATCTTGGTGTTCTCTGGCAAATGCCAAACGTCCTGCACGGTGTTGGGCTGTAAGCACAACCCCCACCTGTGGACGTCGGGCCCTCATTCCACCCTCATGGAGTGTGTTTCTGACCGTTTGAGCAGACACATGCACATTTATGGCCTGCTGGAGGTCATTTTGCAGGGCTCTGGCAGTGCTCCTCCTGCTCCTCCTTGCTCAAAGGCGGAGGTAGCAGTCCTGCTGCTGGGTTGTTGCCCTCCTACGGCCTCCTCCACGTCTCCTGATGTACTGGCCTGTCTCCTGGTAGCACCTCCATGCTCTGGACACTACGCTGACAGACACAGCAAACCTTCTTGCCACAGCTCGCATTGATGTGCCATCCTGGATGAGCTGCACTACCTGAGCCACTTGTGTGGGTTGTAGACTCCGTCTCATGCTACCACTAGAGTGAAAGCACCGCCAGCATTCAAAAGTGACCAAAACATCAGCCAGGAAGCATAGGAACTGAGAAGTGGTCTGTGGTCACCACCTGCAAACCAGTTCTTTATTGGGGGTGTCTTGCTAATTGCCTATAATTTCCACCTGTTGTCTATTCCATTTGCACAACAGCATGTGAAATGTATTGTCAATCAGTGTTGCTTCCTAAGTGGACAGTTTGATTTCACAGAAGTGTGATTGACTTGGAGTTACATTGTGTTGTTAAAGTGTTCCCTTTATTTTTTTGAGCAGTGTACATTCACAGGTACACCTACAATTGACTCAAATGATGTCAATTAGCCTATCAGAAGCTTCTAAAGCCATAACATCATTTTCTGGAATTTTCCAAGCTGTTTAAAGGCAGAGTCAACTTAGTGTATGTAAACTCTTCTGACCCACTGGAATTGTGATACAGTGAATTATAAGTGAAATAATCTGTCTGTAAACAATTGTTGGAAAAATTACTTGTGTCATGCACAAAGTAGATGTCCTAACCAACTTGCCAAACCGATAGTTTGTTAACAAAAAAATGTGTGGAGTGGTTGAAAAATGAGTTTTAAATGACTCCAACCTAAGTGTATGTAACACTTCAACTGTAGATAACTCTTTGTGTTGTTGTTTGTTTAGTGTGTTCCCATTTTCCCAGAAGTGGTTAGATGCTATGGGTTCTTCAATTACATTGAGCTGATTTCTGATGAGCTGTTCCTTCTTTTTCCATAGTGTATTTCTTTATTGTTTTAGTGATTCACAATAGTGAAGGCATAGACTCAGGTTTTCTGGGTCTCTGTGTATTTGGTTGGATAGATTTCTCAATTTCTTTCTTAGGTTTTTGCATACTTCATCAAACCATTAATCATTGTTGTTCATTTTCTTAGGATGTCTGCTTGAAAAACATTTTTATAGGGAAGCTGAAAAGTCAAATATACTGTTTAGGCTTTCTACTGCCAAGTTTACACCTTCACAATTACAGTGAAATGTTTTGTCCAGGAAGTTGAATGTGTTACTGCCTCATTGTTTTTTGGTAGGTTTCTACACTACTTTCCTTCCATCTATAGCATTTCTTAATATTGTGCAGTTCCTTTGGCTTTGATGCCTCATGATTGAGTATTGCTCTGTTCAGGTAGACTGTGATTTTGCTGTGATCTGATAGGATTGTTAGTGGGCTGACTGTGAATGGTCTGAGAGTCTCTGGGTTGAGGTCAGTGATGAAGTAATCTACAGTCCTCTCTCTCTCTTTCATGGTGGGGTTTCTCTCTCGTCTCTCTTTCTCTCTCTCTCTCTCTCTCTCTCTCTCTCTCTCTCTCTCTCTCTCTCTGTCATGGTGATATTGCTATCTCTCTCTCTCTCTCACCTCTCTCTCTCTCTCTCTCTCTCTCTCTCTCGCTCTCTCTCGCTCTCTCTCTGTCATGGTGATATTGCTCTCTCTCTCTCTCTCTCTCTCTCTCTCTCTCTCTCTCTCTCTCATGGTGATATTGCGCTCTCGCTCTCGCTCTCGGTCTCTGTCTCTGTCTCTGTCTCTGTCTCTGTCTCTGTCTCTGTCTCTGTCTCTGTCTCTGCTCTCTCTCTCTCTCTCTCTCTCTCTCTCTCTCTCTCTCTCTCTCTCTCTCTCTCTCTCTCTCTCTCTCTCTCTCTCTCTGTCATGGTGATATTGCGCTCTCGCTCTCGGTCTCTGTCTCTCTCTCTCTCTCCTCTCTCTCTCTCTCTCTCTCTCTCTCTCTCTCTCTCTGTCATGGTGATATTGCGCTCTCTCTCTCTCTCTCTCTCTATCTCTCTCTCTCTCTCTCTCTCTCTCTGTCATGGTGATATTTCTCTCTCTCTCTCTGTCATGGTGATGTTTCTATCTCCTCTCACTCTCTCCTCTCGCTCTCTCTCTGTCATGGTGATATTTCTCTCTCTCTATGTCATGGAGATATTTCTCTCTCTCTGTCATGGTGATGTTTCTATCTCCTCTCTCTCTTCTCTCTCTCTGTCATGGTGATGTTTCTATCTCTCTCTCTCTCTCTCTCTCTCTCTCTCTCTCTCTCTCTCTCTCTCTCTCTCTCTCTCTCTCCTCTCTCTCTCTCCTCTGTCTCTTTCTCTCCTCTGTCTCTCCTCTCTGTCATGGTGATGTTTCTATCTCCTCTCACTCTCTCTCTCTCTCTCAGTCATGGTGATGTTTCTATCTCCTCTCACTCTCTCTCTCTCTCTCTCTCTCTCTCTCTCTCTCACTCTCTCCTCTCGCTCTCTCTCTGTCATGGTGATATTTCTCTCTCTCCTCTCTCTCTCTGTCATGGAGATATTTCTCTCTCTCCTCTTCTCTCTCTCTGTCATGGTGATGTTTATAACTCCCCTCTCTCTCTCTCTCTCTCTCTCTCTCTCTCTCTCTCTCTCTCTCTCTCTCTCTCTCTCTCTCTCTGATGTTTCTATCTCCTCTCTCTCTCTCCTCTCTCTCTCTCCTCTCTCTCCTGTCTCTCTCTCTCCTCTCTCTCTCTCTCTCTCTCTCTCTCTCTCTGTCATGGTGAAGTTTCTATCTTCTCTCTCTCTCTCTCTCTCTCTCTCTCTCTCTCTCTCTCTCTCTCTCTCTCTCTCCTGTCTCTCTCTCCTGTCTCTCTCTCTCTCTCTCTCCTCTCTCTCTCTCTGTCATGGTGAAGTTTCTATATTATCTCTCTCTCTCTCTCTCTCTCTCTCTCTCTCTCTCTCTCTCTCTCTCTCTCTCTCTCTCTCTCTCTCTCTCTCTCTCTCTCTCTCTCTCTCTCTCTCCTCTCTCTGTCATGGTGATGTTTATATCTCCTCTCTCTCTCTCTCCTCTCTCTCCCTCTGTCACGGTGGGATTTCTCTCTCCTCTCCTTCACTCAGAATAATACTGGGAGATGCTGATGTGATTTAGAGGGCCGTGGCGGGAAAGGAAAACATCTTCATTTGAATAGGCTTCTGGGAAGGATTATACACACAGTCCCAGTTCCTGTAGATTGGCTCAGTCTATTACAGGGTTGGTATTACACAGACAGATACCCAATAATGTCCCAATAAGCCATTGTCGGGGGTAGAGATACATATGTGTTATTGGGGGATTGACAGACAGACAGTGAAGGAAGTCTCTGGGGGAATAGAGACAGTGCCATCGGGACTTTTCATTCAGACGCATCAGACAGACATAGAGACAGACAGGTGGTTTTGTTGCCAAATCAGAGATGGGGCCCAATTTGCATCTGTATGCACCTGCCATGGACTACTAACATACACACGCACACACACAGGCACAGGGATTTATACAATTTTGATTGACGCACACACACACACGCTGCTTCCACACACACCGGTCCTAGACACCCCCTCCCCCCGCAGTCAGTCCACCCCCCTTGTCTCCTCTCCTCCCACCTGTACTGCATTTACCCAGAGTAACAAGCGAAAATAATGGAGTCCACTCAGGCCTGAATGACAGACTGTTATTAGAACCACCTCTCAATTACCAGGCCGGCCCTCCGACTACTGCACAGGATGTGAGGCTATTTGACAGAGCAGAGGACAGGCGAGACAGGGAGAAATGGGGGTCTCGGGGGAAGTTATCACAACACAATGAGACATATGACTTTAAAAGCAGCCTCTGGATTGGCTGAATGGAGCAGCTTGCACGGAATGGAATATGCAAATGAGGTTCACTCAGCGTTCCGGAACCCCCAGATGATTGACAGGTTCTCTAACTGCCAATTAACACACATGGCCTCTCATTGGCCGGATCATGTGACTGTCTGGTGTCACATCCATTACTCTCCCCGTACTGTAAGTGAAATGAATAGCTAGCCCTTAGCTCCAGGCATGGCCGTCACCTCGCCTCTCTGAGTTTAGTGGACAAAAACATGACAAATTAAGAGCTGTCATCAGTGTGGAGTTGTTAACTGCTGCAGACATCTGTCCTGCAGGCCCAGAGGTCTCTGACTGCTCTTCAGCAGTTAGGCTGACTGGCTCGTTTAGTAGTAGTACCATTACACAGCTGCAGCATCAGCAACACACACTGGCCAAATAACCACACTGAGACAGAAGTTACTTAATGGCCCATATGCTCTGAAATGTAATAACATGAAAACAACTAGTAGAATATTAGCACTGGTCCCTGATCTGTTCTACGCAATGACCATAGTATTTAGGAAGACAGCACAAACAGATCTCGGACTAGGCTACTATGATGAGGCGAAAACGAAGCAGATCAATTGCATCAGTAGCAGCAGCCACTGCAGTACGTGTGTCATCATCGATGCTTTGCAGGATGATATCAACACTACTACAACACAGACATGATGTGATGCGTGATTTGAAGGAGTCAGGTGCAGGAGGGTAAATCACAGTATACAGAGTTTATTCCGTAATCCAGCGTAACCAGTCCAGTGCGCAAAACAGGCGCACTGGAACAAACATGCACACAGGGAAAATACTCCAGCAATACAAAATACTGAGCTCAACCGAGCTACTAATCCTCACAATGAACAATCACCCACAAGGACAAGGGGGGCAGAGGGAACACTAAACACGTACTAATGAGGGGAATATGAACCAGGTGTGTGTAATTGACAAGACAAGACAAATGGAATGATGAGATATGGAGCTGCAGTGGCTAGAAGGCCGGTGACGACGAACGCCGAAGCCTGCCCGAACAAGGAGGGGAGGCAGCTTCAGAGGAAGTTGTGACACATGACTGTAAATAAGAAGACAAAGCACTCACACTCGCTAGCACGGATGCAGACACACACCCAGACTCGCACACAAGCACACACACACACACGCACACGCACACACACACACACACACACACAAACACACATGCACAGACACACACACACTAACTATAGTATAACATCCTATGCTTCTTCAGCAATGAACACATTAACCAGGATTAAGTGTAACTATGAAAGATTGGATTTTATAAATGTAAATTAAAGAGGAAAATCTATTCTCAGCAACCAACCAACACGCTAATTCACTTACAGTGAATAATCATTGATTGTAGATGCATTTATCATGTCAGGAGAACGCAGCCTACAAGCCAAACGTCTTTATTAGGAAAACAAGATCAACTGCTTGCCTTTGCCAGCCTACTCCTATCCTATCTTTTGTGACAATGCAGCAGATTTGATAGCCCTTTGGGCAAATCTGATACCATTCTCCAAGGTGACACTGCTCTGTTAATATGGGTAATCAGATAGCAAGAGAGCTTGTACCTGGATGTATCTTCTTGGTGTTGACTAAGGTGTTTAGTTCAAGTCAAAATGTTTGATATCTGTGGAAGGTACAATAGGTGATAATTAGAATATTGGACCAGAATATGTTAATTAATTGAGCGATATTGAAATGTAACAGAATATCAGGGCTGGTGTGTTTATGTTCTAAAGAGATCATTTAGAGGCTTCATTACATACTCATCTGAAAATGAACTCTTTCCTTAAACCTATATTAGTTTTTATTTTGTGCATCCAAATGAAAAATGCATAAGACACTCCAATACTTCATACTGTTTACCATGCGGAATGTCCCAAAATAGAGTAAATTTAAAGATTATGGGAGACAAGGAGATGTGAGCGCACAGACACGCATGCGCACACCCACCCACGCACACACGCACACACTTGTGCACACATTCACGCACACACACGCACACCCACACGCTTAAATTCAAATTCAAATCAAGGCACTGAGCATTTTTAATTTATTAATTATACATAATTGCTCGGATGAGAAAGCGTTCTGTTTTCAAAACGTAGATTAATGAATTTGGTTTCTTCTCCCCTATGAGGGTAAACAAAACTAAAGTTTTCACTTCCCACATTTCATATTTACCCAAATCACTTCAGCCATTTTTCAGGGAAATCCTAAACTGAGAGCAAACATTTACCCTTTGTAAGTTACATAAGTTGTGCAGTCAGGGCACTGGCCATGCCCAAGCCATATCACTGGCCATGCCCAAGCCATATCACTGGCCATGCCCAAGCCATATCACTGGCCATGCCCAAGCCATATCACTGGCCATGCCCAAGCCATATCACTGGCCATGCCCAAGCCATATCACTGGCCATGCCCAAGCCATATCACTGGCCATGCCCAAGCCATATCACTGGCCATGCCCAAGCCATATCACTGGCCATGCCCAAGCCATATCACTGGCCATGCCCAAGCCATATCACTGGCCATGCCCAAGCCATATCACTGGCCATGCCCAAGCCATATCACTGGCCATGCCCAAGCCATATCACTGGCCATGCCCAAGCCATATCACTGGCCATGCCTAAGCCATATCACTGGCCATGCCTAAGCCTATGTCTGCCATATCATTTCATAGTCACGCTCACTTAAAGCATCAGCCAGCACGATTTCTCCACTCAAATATTGGACGAGTCCCGTTTTCCCTGTGAGGTACAGGCCTTGTGGCTGCCTGAAGCAGAGCCGGTTCCTATCCAGGATGGAGAGAGAGAGATTGGACCAGGCCGTAAGCCGATTTATAACTTGTTCAAATTAGAGGCTGGAAAGATGGACACAGGCCCTGCTACAGATGTCGGAGGAAGGGAGGCTAGATGGGAAAATTAAAAAGATAGAGAGAGAAAGAAAGAGAAAGAAAGAAATCTTGTCAGACCTCGGTGGCAACACAATTTTAAATTCTTCCTGGGCTCTGAGTGTACTGGGAATCTAGAATGGACCTTAGAGGATTTCTCTCTCGCTTTATCTCTGTCTCCCTCTCTTTCTCTCTCCCTCTCTTTCTCTCTCCTTCTCTTTCTCTCTCCCTCTCTCTCTCCCTCTCTCTCTCCCTCTCGCGCTCCCTCTCTTTCTCTCTCCATCTCGCTCTCCCTCTCTTTCTCTCTCCATCTCGCTCTCCCTCTCTTTCTCTCTCCATCTCGCTCTCCCTCTCTTTCTCTCTCCCTCTCTCTTTCACTCTCGATCTCACTCTCCCTCTCTCTCTCCATCTCTCAGCATTCCAGACAGGAGTCAAAGTTAAGCTATAATTTGACAGCATGGGGAATGAGTCTGTCTAGCATACAAAGACACACCTAAAACACACACACAAACACACACACCTACCAACACATACACACCTACACACACACACACATCCACACCTATAGACACAGACACACGCACACACACACGATAAGGAGAGCTGACAGGCACGTCCACACACAGAGCTAGACGTGTACGTTTAGGAGAAGAGGTTGCGTGACAGAGTGACACCTCTCTGGAAAAGGAGGAAGAGAGCATCATGGAAGGAAGACAAGGTCAGATGAAGGAGGAGAGGAAAAAAGAGAGTGATGGAGAGCCCAGATGAAGAGATACAGTCCTGACAGAGGAGAGAGTGATGGAGAGCCCAGATGAAGAGATGCAGTCCTGACAGAGGAGAGAGTGATGGAGAGCCCAGATGAAGAGATGCAGTCCTGACAGAGGAGAGAGTGATGGAGAGCCCAGATGAAGAGATACAGTCCTGACAGAGGAGAGAGTGATGGAGAGCCCAGATGAAGAGATGCAGTCCTGACAGAGGAGAAAGTGATGGAGAGCCCAGATGAAGAGATGCAGTCCTGACAGAGGAGAGAGTGATGGAGAGCCCAGATGAAGAGATGCAGTCCTGACAGAGGAGAGAGTGATGGAGAGCAGATGAAGAGATCAGTCTGACAGAGGAGAGAGTGATGGAGAGCCCAGATGAAGAGATGCAGTCCTGACAGAGGAGAAAGTGATGGAGAGCCCAGATGAAGAGATGCAGTCCTGACAGAGGAGAGAGTGATGGAGAGCCCAGATGAAGAGATGCAGTCCTGACAGAGGA
This sequence comes from Coregonus clupeaformis, assembly GCF_020615455.1. Taxonomy (NCBI): domain Eukaryota; kingdom Metazoa; phylum Chordata; class Actinopteri; order Salmoniformes; family Salmonidae; genus Coregonus; species Coregonus clupeaformis. The sequence continues at coordinate 26,253,429 of NC_059211.1, read as the reverse complement.
GAGAGTGATGGAGAGCCCAGATGAAGAGATGCAGTCCTGACAGAGGAGAGATTGATGGAGAGCCCAGATAAAGAGAGGCAGCCTTAACAGAGGACAGAGTGCTAGGCAGCCACCACAAACTCTTGGGTCTGGAGGAGCTCCACTCAAAACCATTAATAATAATAATAATAATAATAATATACCATTTAGCAGACGCTTTTATCCAAAGCGACTTACAGTCATGCGTGCATACATTTTTTGTGTATGGGTGGTCCCGGGGATCGAACCCACTACCTTGGCGTTACAAGCGCCGTGCTCTACCAGCTGAGCTACAGAGGACCACAGCTAATCAAACCAGTCACCAGCAATGCTGCATTAAACATGCACCTTTACCTGAAAAAGCAAACTCAACCTTGTCAAAAGTCTCTTGTGGAGAGGTAGTGTGACCTATTGGCAGAACGTTCCTATCTTCCCAACAGCACTTATCTCTCTCCCTGTCAGTCCTCCACAGTTTTCACATTGAAGACAGAAAACAATATGAAGAGTTCTGAGAACAGTCTCAGAATGACTCTGGGATCCTTGTATTATTATTATTATTATTATTATTATTATTTGGTATTATCATTAGTCCATCCACCCCCCATCTTCGGAGGACAAAAGTAACTTTGTTTTTACAGGTTTTTTGTTACATATACATTTTACAGACATTTTACATACATGGTACTTTTTTTTTTTACACAGTTACATAACAAAGACATAATTAATTGTTTTATATATACTCATAACATTTTGGATCGTTAGTACTCTGACATCTATATGTTGTTTTCAGTAATAACTATTACCGATCATGAGCTTTTTAAACCCAGCCCTCTGCTTCTCTCAGCCCATCCCACCTATCTCTGTAAACCACCCCCATTTGATTTCTACCCGCCATATATTTTTCAACTATACAGTTGAAGTCGGAAGTTTACATACACCTTAGCCAAATACATTTAAAATCAGTTTTTCACAATTCCTTACATGTATTCCTAGTAAAAATTCCCTGCCCACAAATGTTCTAAAGGATTGAGGTCAGGGCTTTGTGATGGCCACTCCAATACCTTGACTTTGTAGTCCTTAAGCCATTTTGCCACAACTTTGGAAGTATGCTTGGGGTCATTGTCCATTTGGAAGACCCATTTGCGACCAAGCTTTAACTTCCTGACTGATGTCTTGAGATGTTGCTTCAATATATACACATAATTGTCCTTCCTCATGATGCCATCTATTTTGTGAAGTGCACCAGTCCCTCCTGCAGAAAAGCACCCCCACAGCATGATGCTGCCACCCCTGTGCTTCACGGTTGGGATGGTGTTCTTCGGCTTGCAAGCAACCCCCTTTTTCCTCCAAACATAACGATGGTCATTATGGCCAAACAGTTCTATTTTTGTTTCATCAGACCAGAGGACATTTCTCCAAAAAGTACGATCTTTGTCCCCATGTGCAGTTGCAAACCGTAGTCTTTTTTATGGCGGTTTTGGAGCAGTGGCTTCTTCCTTGCTGAGCGGCCTTTCAGGTTATGTCGATATAGGACTCGTTTTACTGTGGATATAGATACTTTTGTACCTGTTTCCTCCAGCACCTTCACAAGGTCCTTTGCTGTTGTTCTGGGATTGATTTGCACTTTTCGCACCAAAGTACGTTCATCTCTAGGAGACAGAATGCGTCTCCTTCCTGAGCGGTATGACAGCTGCGTGGTCCCTTGGTGTTTATACTTGCGTACTATTGTTTGTACAGATGAACGTGGTACCTTCAGGCGTTTGGAAATTGCTCCCAAGGATGAACCAGACTTGTGGAGGTTTACCATTTTTTTCTGAGGTCTTGGCTGATTTATTTGGATGTTCCCATGATGTCAAGCAAAGAGGCACTGAGTTTGAAGGTAGGCCTTGAAATGCATCCACAGGTACACCTCCAATTGACTCAAATTATGTCAATTAGCCTATCAGAAGCTTCTAAAGCCATGACATAATTTTCTGGAATTTTCCAAGCTGTTTAAAGGCACAGTCAACTTAGTGTATGTAAACTTCTGACCCACTGGAATTGTGATACAGTGAATTATAAGTGAAATAATCTGTCTGTAAACAATTGTTGGAAAAATTACTTGTGTCATGCTCAAAGTAGTTGTCTAACCGACTTGCCAAAACTATAGTTTGTTAACAAGAAATGTGTGGAGTGGTTGAAAAATGAGTTTTAATGACTCCAACCTAAGTGTATGTAAACTTCCGACTTCAACTGTATTTTTCCTAAGAGTATTGTTATATTGTTGATTGATTGACTATGGCTTTCCAAATCGCCCAACACTGCTATTTGTAGGGTTCATTTTAAACAAATGTTGTGATTTTACAGCCACTCTGGGGTCCTTGTTAGTGTGACAGCAATAATTTGAGGTCTCAGGCAGGCAGGTGTGTCACAGTCCCTCTAATGATGACACCCTGTCTCAGTCTTAATGGTGGACACAGCAGAGTTGGGTGGCTTAGCCACCGGGCCCCACCAGGCCCAATCAAAGGGCCACAACTGCCTCTGTAGCCCAGTAGAGTCACCCAGATTAGGGTTAGATGGAGAGGCTGAGGTGCCTGCGGGGCATCCCTCTCAGCCCTGGGGCCAGGAGAGGAGGAGGGGGAGAGGACAAGGAGGAGGAGGAGGAGGAGGAGGAGGAGATAACAGAGAGGATGAAACACAAGTGTGCTGCTTGGTGGAGAGGTAGAGTTAGAGAAATGGAGCGATGCCCCCAGAATGTGGGGGAAAACCAGCCAGAGAGAGCAAGAGGATCTCTCTCCTTTCTGACACACTGTCTGTCTGATACCACTGTGTGATACACACCATGTGTAGCGAGATGGAGAGGATGGTAGTCTACATTAAGGTTTAATGCCAGGTTGCTTTGTTTTGTTACATTTAACATTTCTGTTTTTGATTCATTTGATGCTTCACATAGTTCTTTCTTCTTCTCTTTTTAAAAGTTACTGCCATAGCAACGTTCAGCAGAATTCTCCCTGCAGGTTGTTTCTGAGTGTAAGTGGCAATGTTGTCCAATTCCCTGTGTCTTAGAACACTATAACTCTTCTTCTCTCTCTGTCACCCACACACAGAATATTGCCAAGTTGCACTTGTTTTTCTTTTAGCTGTCGAGAGTGATGGTGGAGGGTCGTGACACCGTAGGGGTGAGACGGAAGAAGGTTCCTTGTTAGAGAACTCAGTCCTTTATCGCTTAAGTCTGTGTTCTCTGTCTCTCTCTTTCTCACCCACCCACCTACCCACCCACACACCCACCCACACACACACACACACACACACACACACACACACACACACACACACACACACACACACACACACACACACACACACACACACACACACACACACACACACACACACACACACACACACACACACACACACACACACACACACACAACACACACACACACACACACACACACACACACACACATTATCTCGCTCTCTCTGTATTTCTCCATATCTCTCTCTCTGTCTCTCACCATCTCTCTCCTAACATATGGAGATCTGTACAGTATGGTATAATTGGGGACGAGGGAGACAGTGAAGCAGTCAGAGAAATCAACAATTAGAGCCCAGTAAAGTAGAAAAGCACATTGCTGGATGTAAATGTGTTCCTCTGCGCCCATAGATACTGGTTATGCTAGGTTTTTATTTATTCTATTCATGTAGAAATCCATTTATTCATTCCATTACACCTCTCCTGCATTTATTGAGAGCACAAACCAGGGTATAGGCCTCCAAAGTCGAGCTAGGGGAGGGGAAAAAAAGCTAATTTGATTGATGAGTAGATTTAATGGAAGAAACATAGAAGCGTGAGACCACATATAATGCACCGTCATCAGAGACTGGCTGTTCTGCCCAACTGTCACACACAGTCCACTGCTGTACCTTACAACAAGAGGAGAACCAGAATTAGAGTGAGTGAACACCAGTGTTGAGAAGCCTTTTCAATCCTGTATACCCTACCCAGCACCCACCACAGTGTACTGTAGGCAGGGAGGCAGACCGGCAGATTATCAACACGCTAGTCAAAGAGCAAGTCACAATTAACATCTGTTCATCTACACTCCAGTCTCCAGTGTCTATTTCTGGTGCTTGTCAAACTAGAAAGACAGATCGTTAACGAATTGACTAATTGTTTAGCCGTGGAAAGCTTTCTAACAGCCTATAAACAAATATCAAAACCCGCTTGTTGAACATAATTGATGTTTTGGGAAATAGTTCTTCCAGTGTTTGCGTCGGCATGACGCAATTCTTTTTATCAGCTTTTTGTTTGTGCATCTAGCCTGAATACAATTACATTAAAACCCATTTAATCCAGCTCCCTGGTGCAGCCAGACACAGCAGAATAATCTAACGCAGTCATAATGATATGTTTTGCAATGCAAAGCACTGCCTATATCTGCGCTGTCAGACCCACGCTGGAGTCAAGCGGGTCCCCCACATCTCAACTCACACCGAGGCCTGAAAAACCTGCCCCTTTTCTCCTTAAACATCACTGGATGTCATTATTTTCTAAAGAAGTCTACGTATGACAGTGTAGCTAACTTCAGGCTTGATCCAGCATTGCTTAAATTATCCAGAAAAAAAAACATTAACAAAAAAAACATTTGGACTACATTCAAGTATTTGAAAGAACCTAAATTGAGAAATTCCAACACAGAGGCTTTTAAGAAAGGATTAACATTTGTAAAGACAGAAAGAAGTGGAATTAGCTTGTTATTATACAGCAACTGTAACAGCAGAATTCTGCCACTCAAAGACACAATGAGATCAGAGATTTTGGCAGGTAATCTTCTACGGCAGCTAAGATGAAAAGAAAAGAGAGAGAAAGCGTGACAGAAAGAGAGAGAGAGAGAGAGAGAGAGAGAGAGAGAGAGAGAGAGAGAGAGAGAGAGAGAGAGAGAGAGAGAGATAGACTAGTGCGTGTATAAGGGAGGGAGGGAGGGAAAGAAGGAAGGAAGGAGAGAGAAGGAGGGGAGAGAGGGTAGAGGGGAGGGAGAGGGAGAAGGAGGGAGGGGGAGAGAGGGGAGAGAGATTCAACAGACATACTGAGGTGGGAGAGAGGAGGGAGAGAGATGAGAGAGAGGATGGAGAGAGAGATGAGAGGGGGAGGGAGGGAAAGAAGGAAGGAGAGAGAATGGAGGGAGAGGAGAGAGAGAAGGGGGAGAGTGAGGGAAGGGGAGAGAGAGGGTGAAGGAGAGACGGGGAGAGAGAGGAGGGAGAGAGGAGAGAGAGGGAGAGAGAGATGAGAGGTGGAGCGAGGGAAGAGAGAGACAGAGAGGGAGAGAGAGGGGGAGAGGGGGTGAAAGAAGGGGGAGGGAACAAGAGGTGAATGAGGGGGGATAAAGAGGAGGTAGAGAAAGAAAGACAGATATGAGATAAACGAGAAAAACATTGACTGCAATAATTAAGAAAAACATCAACCCTGTGACACTCATGTTTTCCATTTACTGCAATGAATTGAGAAAAACGTCATCCGCAGCACGCACGTACGCACACACAAACACACACACAGACACACACACACACACACACACACACACACACACACACAGAGACACGGACACACACACACACAGACACACACACACAGAAACACACACACACACACACAGAGACAAGGACACACACACACACACAGACACACACACAAACACAAATACACACACACAGACACACACAGACACGCAAACAGGCCCTGCAATACTGTACTTCAGTACTGGGCCTACAGAGCCTTTCACACCCAGCTCTACTGGGGGTCGTCTGTGGTAGGGGGTAGGGTAGGATAGGTGAGTCACAACTCTACTGGGGGTCGTCTGTGGTAGGGGTAGGGTAGGATAGGTGAGTCACAGCTCTACTGGGGGTCGTCTGTGGTAGGGGTAGGGTAGGATAGGTGAGTCAAAGCTCTACTGGGGGCCGTCTGTGGTAGGGGGTAGGGTAGGGTAGGTGAGTCACAGCTCTACTGGGGGTCGTCTGTGGTAGGGGGTAGGGTAGGAGAGGGAGTTCACAGCTCTACTGGGGGTCGTCTGTGGTAGGGGGTAGGGTTGGATAGGTGAGTCACAGCTCTACTGGGGGGTCGTCTGTGGTAGGGGTAGGGTAGGATAGGTGAGTCACAGCTCTACTGGGGGTCGTCTGTGGTAGGGGGTAGGATAGGATAGGGAGTTCGCAGCTCTACTGGGGGCCGTCTGTGGTAGGGGGTAGGGTAGGGTAGGTGAGTCACAGCTCTACTGGGGGTCGTCTGTGGTAGGGGGTAAGAGGGGGTAGGTGAGTCACAACTCTACTGGGGGTCGTCTGTGGTAGGGGGTAGGGTAGGGTAGGTGAGTCACAACTCTACTGGGGGTCGTCTGTGGTAGGGGTGGGATGGGTGAGTCACAGCTCTACTGGGGGGTCGTCTGTGGTAGGGGGTAGGGTAGGGTAGGTGAGTCACAGCTCTACTGGGGGTCGTATGTGGTAGGGGTAGGGTAGGAGAGGGTGAGTAACAGCTCTACTGGGGGTCGTCTGTGGTAGGGGGTAGGATAGGATAGGTGAGTCACAGCTCTACTGGGGGTCGTCTGTGGTAGGGGGTAGGGTAGGAGAGGGAGTTCACAGCTCTACTGGGGGTCGTCTGTGGTAGGGGGTAGGGTTGGATAGGTGAGTCACAGCTCTACTGGGGGTCGTCTGTGGTAGGGGTAGGGTAGGATAGGTGAGTCACAGCTCTACTGGGGGGTCGTCTGTGGTAGGGGGTAGGATAGGATAGGGAGTTCGCAGCTCTATTGGGGGTTGTCTGTGGTAGGGGGTAGGGTAGGATAGGTGAGTCAGAACTCTACTGGGCGTCGTCTGTTGTAGGGGGTAGGGTAGGATAGGTGAGTCACAGCTCTACTGGGGGTCGTCTGTGGTAGGGGATAGGGTAGGGTAGGTGAGTCACAGCTCTACTGGGAGTCGTCTGTGGTAGGGGGTAGGGTAGGGTAGGTGAGTCACAGCCCTACTGGGGGTCGTCTGTGGTAGAGGTAGGGTAGGGTAGGTGAGTCACAGCTCTACTGGGGGTCGTCTGTGGTAGGGGGTAGGGTAGGATAGGGAGTGCACAGCTCTACTGGGGGTCGTCTGTGGTAGGGGGTAGGGTAGGGTAGGTGAGTCACAGCTCTACTGGGGGTCGTCTGTGGTAGGGGTAGGGTAGGAGAGGTGAGTAACAGCTCTACTGGGGGTCGTCTGTGGTAGGGGGTAGGGTAGGATAGGTGAGTCACGGCTCTACTGGGGTCATCTGTGGTAGGGGTAGGGTAGGGTAGGATAGGTGAGTCACAGCTCTACTGGGGGTCGTCTATCGTAGGGGGTAGGCTAGGGTAGGTTAGGTGAGTCACAGCTCTACTGGGGTCGTCTGTGGTAGGGTGTAGGGTAGGATAGGTATTCAAGGCTCTACTGGGGTCGTCTGTGGTATGGGTAGGGTAGGATAGGTGAGTCACAGCTCTACTGGGGGTTGTCTGTGGTAGGGCGTAGGGTAGGAGAGGTTAGGTGAGTCACAGCTCTACTGGGGTCGTCTGTGGTAGGGGGTAGGGTAGGACAGGTGAGTCACGGCTCTACTGGGGGTTGTCTGTGGTAGGGGGTAGTGTAGGATAGGTGAGTCACGGCTCTACTGTGGGTCATCTGTCGTAGGGGGTAGGGTAGGATTGGTGAGTCACAGCTCTACTGGGGGCCGTCTGTGGTAGGGGGTAGAGTAGGTTAGGGTAGGGAGTTCACAGCTCTACTGGGAGAGAGAGAGAGAGAGAGAGAGAGAGAGAGAGAGAGAGAGAGAGAGAGAGAGAGAGAGAGAGAGAGAGAGAGAGAGAGAGAGAGAGAGAGAGAGAGAGAGAGAGAGAGAGAGAGAGACTGGTGCGTGTATAACCTACACGGCAGGCAGGCAGACAGAAAGGCAGAAAGAAAGGCAGACAGGCCTGTATTATTTAACATCTCTCATTAACCTGAGCTCCGATATGGCAGGAATCAATAGCCATGCTGAGCTGAGAGACAAAGCATCACAGACATGTGTGTGTGCATGGTTGTGTGCGTGTGCGTACGTGTGTGTGTAGGTTTGTGCGTGTGTGTGTGCATGTTTGTGTGCTTGTGCGTACGTGTGTGTGCATGCTTGTGTGCGTGTGCGTTCGTGTGTGTGTAGGTTTGTGCGTGTGTGTGTGCATGTTTGTGTGCGTGTGCGTACGTGTGTGTAGGTTTGTGCGTGTGTGTGTGTGTACGGCTCGTTGCTCTCTCCTCCCAGTCTGTGAAAGATATACCAGGTACGGGGAGAGATATAATTGCATATGAGGACCGAACACATTTACTGAGATAACAATCTCATCTAGCCTGAAGAGGGAGACTGCTATTGCATTGATTCTCCTTCGTCTGTGGTGTCTCATGTTAAACAGCACACTGATCATGCTGCTTTGTGTTCTGTATGGAAACACCCCCCACCCCCAGACAAAGATGTGATGGATTGGTTCCACTTCATTGAATATCAGAACCCATTATCAGCCTGACAATGTCATCCTGGGACGTGTAAAAAAGGTAAAATGTCACAGGGTGGACGTTTTTCTCAGTACATTGCAGTCAATGGGAAAAGATGACTGCAATGTACTGTTAATCCAAGATGGCGTAGCAGTGCGGTCGCTTTTATTCATTGTCCCTGTGTAAATATCCCGTTTCTAGTTTTTTTGTCTATTTTGTATATATTTCTCAATTTTTACTTTTCATTCTTTAACTAAATATACTTTCCTGCAACCCGCCTCACCCAACGTGGAAAGGATTCTATTATTTCTTTATAACTTTCATCAAGAACCGTAAGCTGAAAATAGTGTAGCTGCAACTGAATGGCTACTTGTTATTAGTCACCGTTAGCGTCTTCACCACTGTCCGTGGCCTACACTATCCACCAGCCAGCTCTAGCTCTAGCCTGGACAATTCGTCGGCCAGTCTGCACAGCGTGCTATCGACCCAGAGCTTATTGGACTTTCTGCCGGAATCACTGGACCCTAGCGCCGGATCATCGCAACCAGCTAGCTAGCTGCAACCTGTTGTTGGCTGATTACCATTGCCCTATAGCAAGCACCAGTTAGCCTTGAGCTAGCCTCAGGCCCATCTCCCGGCTATCTACCTCTCTGTCAACCGGACGGGACCTCCTGGTGTTGACACTGAGCCCCGCCGATCCAACACGACTGGTCTGCCGACTAAATAGTCTGATGTGGTTTCAACAGGCTTCCCGTTGCGACGACCACGAAGATCCATCTGTCAGCCCCGGCCCGCTAGCACACGCAAACTACAACTGTGCTCCCTGCTAGCTGTGCTGAAGCACCAATTTGAACTGCTCTCGGACTCACATATTGCTGTTCACTGGACCTTATGATCACTCAGCTGCACAGCTGATGCCTGCTGGACTGTTCCTTTACACGGTACCCTGTCCTGTTTATTCTGTTTAGCCTTAGCCCAAACGTTATCGCTATTTCCAGTTGTTGTTTTAGCTCTCTCTAATAACACCTGTGACTGCTTTATGCCTCTCTCCCATGTCAATTATGCCTTGCCTATTGCTGTTTGGGTTAGTTCTTATTATACAATTTCACTGTAGAACCCCTAGTCCCTCTCAAACTGCCTCAAATAGTTCCTTTGTTCCACCTCCCATACACGCCGAGACCGGCTCAATCGGTGGCTCCAGTGACGCTATCTCTTTCATTGTTACCCAACGCTTAGGGTTACCTGAACTGTACTCATATCCTTCCATATCCTTTTCTGTACATAATGCCCAGAATCTTTTCTACAACGCCCGGAGAACTGCCCCCTTTATTCTATGTACCCAACGCACTAGAAGACCAGTTCTTAAAGCCTTTAGTCGTATCCTTATTCTAGTCCTCCTCTGTTCCTCTGGTGATGTAGAGGCTAACCCAGGCCCTGCAGCCCCCTGTATCACTCCTACTCCCCAGGAGCTATCATTTGTTGACTTCTGTAACCGTAAAAGTCTTGGTTTTCTGCACGTAAATATCAGAAGCCTCCTTCCTAAGTTTGAGTTATTCACTGCGTTAGCACACTCCGCCAACCCTGATGTTCTAGCAGTGTCTGAATCCTGGCTTAGGAAGGCCACCAAAATTCTGAAATGTCCATCCCCAACTATAACATTTTCCGTCTAGATAGAACTGCCAAAGGGGGGTGGAGTTGCAATCTACTGTAGAGATAGCCTGCAGAGCTCTATCATACTATCCAGGTCTGTGCCCAAACAGTTTGAGCTTCTACTTCTAAAAATCCACCTTTCCAGAAATAAATCTCTCACTGTTGCCGCTGCTACAGACCCCCTCAGCCCCCAGCTGTGCCCTGGACACCATATGTGAATTAATTGCCCCCCATCTATCCTCAGAGTTCGTACTGCTTGGTGACCTAAACTGGGATATGCTTAACACCCCGGCCATCCTACAATCTAAACTAGATGCCCTCAATCTCACACAAATTATCAACGAACCTACCAGGTACAACCCTAAATCCGTAAACATGGGTACCCTCATAGATATCATCCTGACTAACTTACCCTCTAAATACACCTCCGCTGTCTTCAACCAGGATCTCAGCGATCACTGCCTTATTGCCTGCGTCCGTAACGGGTCCGCGGTCAAACGACCACCCCTCATCACTGTCAAACGCTCCCAAAAACACTTCAGCGAGCAGGCCTTCCTAATTGACCTGGCCCAGGTATTCTGGATGGATATAGATCTCATTCCGTCAGTAGAGGATGCCTGGTTGTACTTTAAAAGTAATTTCCTCTCAATCTTAAATAAACATGCCCCATTCAAAAAATACAGAACTAAGAACAGATATAGCCCCTGGTTCTCCTCAGACTTGACTGCCCTTGACCAGCACAAAAACATCCTGTGGCGTACTGCATTAGGATCAAATAGCCCCCGCGATATGCAACTTTTCAGGGAAGTTAGGAACCAATATACACAAGCAGTTAGGAAAGCAAAGGCTAACTTTTTCAAACAGAAATTTGCATCCTGTAGCACTGACTCCAAAAAGTTTTGGGACACTGTAAAGTCCATGGAAAATAAGAGCACTTCCTCCCAGCTGCCCACTGCACTGAGGCTAGGAAACACTATCACCACCGATAAATCTACAATAATCGAGAATTTCAACAAGCATTTTGCTACGGCTGGCCATGCTTTCCACCTGGCTACCACTACCCTGGCCACCAGCTCTGCACCCTCCGCTGCAACTTGCCCATGCCCCCCCGCTTCTCCTTCACACAAATCCAGACAGCTGATGTTCTGAAAGAGCTGCAAAATCTGGACCCCTACAAATCATCTGGGCTAGACAATCTGGACCCTTTCTTTCTAAAACTAGCCGCGAAATTGTCGCAACCCCCTATTACTAGCCTGTTCAACCTCTCTTTCGTAACGTCTGAGATCCCCAGAGATTGGAAAGCTGCCGCGGTCATCCCCCTCTTCAAAGGGGGTGACACTCTAGATCCAAACTGTTACAGACCCATATCCATCCTGCCCTGCCTTTCAAAAGTTTTTGAAAGCCAAGTCAACAAACAGATCACCGACCATTTCGAATCCCACCGTACCTTCTCCGCTATGCAATCCGGTTTCCGAGCTGGTCATGGGTGCACTTCAGCCACGCTCAAGGTCCTAAACGATATTATATAACCGCGGTCGATAATAGACAGTACTGTGCAGCCGTTTTCATTGACCTGGCCAAGGCTTTCGACTCTGTCAACCACCGCATTCTTATTGGCAGACTAAATAGCCTTGGTTTCTCAAATGACTGCCTCGCCTGGTTCACCAACTACTTCTCAGATAGAGTTCAATGTGTCAAATCGGAGGGCCTGTTGTCTGGACCTATGGCAGTCTCTATGGGGGTGCCACAGGGTTCAATTCTTGGGCCGACTCTTTTCTCTGTGTATATCAATGACGTCGCTCTTGCTGCTGGTGACTCTCAGATCCACCTCTACGCAGACGACACCATTTTGTATACATCTGGCCCTTCATTGGACACTGTGTTAACAAACCTCCAAACGAGCTTCAATGCCATACAACACTCCTTCAGTAGCCTCCAACTGCTCTTAAACACTAGTAAAACTAAATGCATGCTCTTCAACCGAACGCTGCTTGCACCCGCCCACCCGACTAGAATCACTACTCTCGACGGGTCTGACCTAGAGTATGTGGACAACTACAAATATCTAGGTGTCTGGTTAGACTGTAAACTCTCCTTCCAGACTCACATTAAGAATCTCCAATCCAAAGTTAAATCTAGAATCGGTTTCCTATTTCGCAACAAAGCCTCCTTCACTCATGCTTCCAAACATGCCCTCGTAAAACTGATTATCCTACCGATCCTTGACTTCGGCGATGTCATTTACAAAATAGCCTCCAACACTCTACTCAGCAAATTGGATGTAGTCTATCACAGTGCCATCCGTTTTGTCTCCAAAGCCCCATATAATACCCACCACTGTGACCTGTACGCTCTTGTTGGCTGGTCCTCACTACATATTCGTCGCCAAACCCACTGGCTCCAGGCCATCTATAAATCACTGCTAGGCAAATCCCCACCTTATCTTAGCTCATTGGTCACCATAGCAACACCCACCCGTAGTCTGCGCTCCAGCAGGTGTATCTCACTGGTCATCCCCAAAGCCAACACCTCCTTTGGCCGCAATTCCTTCCAGTTCTCTGCTGCCAATGACTGGAACAAATTGCAAAGATCTCTGAAGCTGGAGACACTTATCTCCCTCACTAACTTTAAGCATCAGTTGTCAGAGCACCTTACCGATCACTGCACCTGTACACAGCCCATCTGAAATTAGCCCGCCCAACTACCTCATCCCTATATTGTTATTTATTTTGCTCATTTGTACCCCAGTATCTCTATTTGCACATCATCTCTTGCACATCTATCATTCCAATGTTAATACTAATTGTAATTATTTTGCACTATAGCCTATTTATTGCCTTACCTCCATAACTTGCTACATTTGCACACACTGTATATATATGTATTTCTGTTGTATTTTTGACTTTGTTTTGTTTTACCCCATATGTAACTCTGTGTTGTTGTTTTTATCGCACTGCTTTGCTTTATCTTGGCCAGGTCGCAGTTGTAAATGAGAACTTGTTCTCAACTGGTTTACCTGGTTAAATAAAGGTGAAATAAAAAATAAAATAAATGAGTGTCACAGGGTTGACGTTTTTCTCAATAAGGTTAGGGTTAGGGTTAGGGTCAGGGTTAGAGTTGGGAGTTGATATGAAACTAGGGTTAGGGTTGAGGCTAGGTTTAGGGTTGAGCTTGGAGTGGACATGAAGCTAGAGTTAGGGTTAATGATTTGGGCCTCAACCCTAGACATAACCCTAACGTTAATCCAATGAACATTTAATACATTTTCCCCTCCCCCCATTACATGGTAGAAAGGTAGGTCTCACTTCAAGCCTGACCTAGACTTAATGTGCTTTTGAGTGACATCGGCAGAACGGTTGAGGCTAGAAACAAAATTCATGCATGGTCTCATTCAAGCCTACGTCTGACTGTGAAATTAACTCTTCACAGTAAAAACTTGGTCCCACAGAGAACAAGGATTTTCTTCCATAGCATTACTTACATAACCATGTGCGGGCTGAGGATTGAGCTAGCTAACCGTCCTTGCACACAACCAATCGAGACCTTATAGGGATGTCTTGTGTTGAGGATTAGCTTCCTGTGGCAACAGGAAGTGTCTTAATTAATCCTCAACATGGTCCTTCCTTCTCTCCCTGTAGTTACACAACAACACTGTCTTCCATCCTCTGTAGAATGGTCAATTCTTAAATATCAGGGCATCATTAGGTTAGGGTAGGGTTGGTGAGTCACAGCTCTACTGGGGACCGTCTGTGGTAGGGAGTAGGGTAGGATAGGTGAGTCACGGCTCTACTGGGGGTCATCTGTGGTAGGGGATAGGGTAGGACAGGTGAGTCACAGCTCTACTGGGGACCGTCTGTGGTAGGGGGTAGGGTAGGATAGGTGAGTCACGGCTCTACTGGGGGTCATCTGTGGTAGGGGGTAGGGTAGGACAGGTGAGTCACAGCTCTACTGGGGACCATCTGTGGTAGGGGGTAGGGTAGGATAGGTGAGTAACAGCTCTACTGGGGGTCATCTGTGGTAGGGGGTAGGGTAGGATAGGTTTGTCACAGCTTTACTGGGGGTCGTCTGTGGTAGGGGGTAGTGTAGGATAGGTGAGTCACAGCTTTACTGGGGGTCGTCTGTGGTAGGGAGTAGGGTAGGGTAGGTGAGTCACAGCTCTACTGGGGGTCATCTGTGGTAGGGGGTAGGGTAGGTGAGTCACAGCTCTACTGGGGGTCATCTGTGGTAGGGGTAGGGTGGGACAGGTGAGTCACAGCTCTACTGGGGGTCGTCTGTGGTAGGGGGTAGGGTAGGATAGGTGAGTCACAGCTCTACTGGGGGGTCGTCTGTGGTAGGGGGTAGGGTAGGGTAGGGAGTTCACAGCTCTACTGGGGGGTCGTCTGTGGTAGGGGGTAGGGTAGGGATAGGTGAGTCACAGCTCTACTGGGGGTCGTCTATGGTAGGGGGTAGGGTAGGGTAGGTGAGTCACAGCTCTTCTGGGGGTCATCTGTGGTAGGGGGTAGGGTAGGATAGGTGAGTCACAGCTTTACTGGGGGTCGTCTGTGGTAGGGGGTAGGGTAGGATAGGTGAGTCACAGCTTTACTGGGGGTCGTCTGTGGTAGGGAGTAGGGTAGGGTAGGTGAGTCACAGCTCTACTGGGGGTCATCTGTGGTTGGGGGTAGGGTAGGATAGGTGAGTCACAGCTCTACTGGGGGTCATCTGTGGTAGGGGGTAGGGTAGGACAGGTGAGTCACAGCTCTACTGGGGGTCGTCTGTGGTAGGGGGTAGGGTAGGATAGGTGAGTCACAGCTCTACTGGGGGTCGTCTGTGGTAGGGGGAAGGGTAGGGTAGGGAGTTCACAGCTCTACTGGGGGTCGTCTGTGGTAGGGGGTAGGATAGGTTAGGATAGGTGAGTCACAGCTCTACTGGGGGTCGTCTGTGGTAGGGGGTAGGGTAGGTTAGGTGAGTCACAGCTCTACTGGGGTCGTCTGTGGTAGGGGGTAGGTTAGGGTAGGAGGTTCACAGCTCTACTGGGGGTCATCTGTGGTAGGGGTTAGGGTAGGGAGGTCACAGCTCTACTGGGGGTCGTCTGTGGTAGGGGGTAGGGTAGGGTAGGTGAGTCACAGCTCTACTGGAGGTCGTCTATGGTAGGGGGTAGGGTAGGGTAGGTGAGTCACAGCTCTACTGGGGGTCGTCTGTGGTAGGGCGTAAGGTAGGATAGGTGAGTCACAGCTCTGCTGGGGGTCGTCTGTGGTAGGGGGTAGGGTAGGATAGGTGAGTCACAGCTCTACTGGGGGTCATCTGTGGTAGGGGGTAGGGTAGGACAGGTGAGTCACAGCTCTACTGGGGGTTGTCTGTGGTAGGGATAGGGTAGGGAGTTCACAGCTCTACTGGGGGTCGACTGTGGTAGGGGGTAAGGTAGGGTAGGTGAGTCACAGCTCTACTGGGGGTCGTCTGTGTTAGGGGGTAGGGTGGGGTAGGTGAGTCACAGCTCTACTGGGGGTCGTCTGTGGTGGGGGTAGGGTAGGATAGGTAAGTCACAGCTCTACTGGGGATCGTCTGTGGTGGGGGTAGGGTAGGATAGGTGAGTCACAGCTCTACTGGGGGTCATCTGTGGTAGGGGGTAGGGTAGGATAGGTGAGTCACTGCTGTACTGGGGGTCGTCTATGGTAGGGGGTAGGGTAGCATAGGTGAGTCACAGCTCTACTGGGGGTCGTCTGTGGTAGATGGTAGGGTAGGTTAGGTGAGTCACAGCTCTACTGGGAGCCGTCTGTGGTAGGGGGTAGGTTAGGGTAGGGAGTTCACAGCTCTACAGGGGGTCGTCTGTGGTAGGGGGTAGGATAGGTGAGTCACAGCTCTTCTGGGGGTCATCTGTGGTAGGGGGTAGTGTAGGATAGGTGAGTCACAGCTCTACTGGGGGTCATCTGTGGTAGGGGGTAGGGTAAGATAGGTGAGTCACTGCTCTACTGGGGGTCGTCTATGGTAGGGGATAGGGTAGCATAGGTGAGTCACAGCTCTACTGGGGGTCGTCTGTGGTAGGGGGTAGGGTAGGATAGGTGAGTCACAGCTCTACTGGGGGTCGTCTGTGGTAGGGCGTAATGTAGGATAGGTGAGTCACAGCTCTTCTGGGGGTCATCTGTGGTAGGGGGTAGTGTAGGATAGGTGAGTCACAGCTCTACTGGGGGTCATCTGTGGTAGGGGGTAGGGTAAGATAGGTGAGTCACTGCTCTACTGGGGGTCGTCTATGGTAGGGGATAGGGTAGCATAGGTGAGTCACAGCTCTACTGGGAGCCGTCTGTGGTAGGGGGTAGGTTAGGGTAGGGAGTTCACAGCTCTACAGGGGGTCGTCTGTGGTAGGGGGTAGGGTAGGATAGGTGAGTCACAGCTCTACTGGGGGTCGTCTGTGGTAGGGCGTAATGTAGGATAGGTGAGTCACAGCTCTTCTGGGGGTCATCTGTGGTAGGGGGTAGTGTAGGATAGGTGAGTCACAGCTCTACTGGGGGTCGTCTGTGGTAGGGGGTTGGGTAGGGTAGGTTAGGTGAGTCACAGCTCTACTGGGGTTGTCTGTGGTAGGGGGTAGGTTAGGGTAGGGAGTTCACAGCTCTACTGGGGTTGTCTGTGGTAGGGGGTAGGTTAGGGTAGGGAGTTCACAGCTCTCCTGGGGGTCGTCTGTGGTAGGGGGTAGGATAGGATAGGTGAATCACAGCTCTACAGGCTGCATGGAGACCAGGCTGCATGGAGACCAGGCTGTATGGAGACCAGGCTGCATGGAGACCAGGCTGCATGGAGACCAGGCTGCATGGAGACCAGGCTGTATGGAGACCAGGCTGCATGGAGACCAGGCTGCATGGAGACCAGGCTGTATGGAGACCAGGCTGTATGGAGACCAGGCTGTATGGAGACCAGGCTGCATGGAGACCAGGCTGCATGGAGACCAGGCTGCATGGAGACCAGGCTGTATGGAGACCAGGCTGTATGGAGACCAAGCTTTATGGAGATGCCAGAGTGATGCTCAGCACTTAGCTTTTGTGCTCCCCTGACCATGACGGCTACTGGCAGGCTGACTGGCTGACTGACTGGACAGCTTTCGAAAACAAGGACATTTCTAAGTGACCCCAAACTTTTGAACGGTACTGTATGTGAAGGTGGGAAAGGTGTTAAATACTGTGTGAAAAGGCAACTAAACAAAGCCCAGGTTCTTTACTTTCCCTTTGGAAGCAGATTGACATTCAGCTCAGGATTCAGTTTTGAAAGTCAAATACACGAACCTCTTCTCCTTTGCTATTCTCCTTAAACTTCACTGCATTAAAAAGTAGAGCCTTCTCTGACCTTGAGGCTAACTTAACGGTTTTCCTTTGGTGTTCATTTGATGTGTTTTCTCCCTCGGGGCTGACATAGCACTAGCAGTCATAGGAAGGAAGGTAGGGGCTAGGAAAGGACACACTCACAGGGCGAATGGAGGAATGGAGGGATCTGTCAAAGTCCATCTCCTCAGAATAATGGAAGCAGAGGGGCACTAGTTTCTCTGTCCCCTACAGCCAGTGGATGGAGTGATAGGCTGAGGAAGAAAGGAAGAGAGGGAGAAGGGAGAAGGGGACTGTGTGACAGGAATGCCAGAGTAAATGTCAGAGCCGATGAGGGTCACTTTGTCCATGAGGTTCTGTTTGGCATCTGGGTTGAGAAGCAGTGCGCTAGGTTACTACTACACCACTTCTGAGGGACACTAGGTTTTCACTTCAACCCAGTCTCCTCAATCATGTCCAATTGAGGACTGTAATTCTGGGATTTTTGGTATCTCA
Source organism: Coregonus clupeaformis (assembly GCF_020615455.1). NCBI lineage: Eukaryota > Metazoa > Chordata > Actinopteri > Salmoniformes > Salmonidae > Coregonus > Coregonus clupeaformis. The sequence goes on along the minus strand of NC_059211.1, from coordinate 26,235,508 downwards.
AGACTGAAAAGAAAACCAGCAATAAGTGAATGATAGAGGGGCAGGAGGGACAGAGAGGAGAGTGAAATAGAGAGAGAGAGGAGACTGAGAGACATAGAGAGAGAGAAAGAGACATAGAGAGAGATAGAAAGTGAGAGCGAGAGAGAGAGCGAGAGAGAGAGCGAGAGAGAGAGAGAGAGAGAGAGAGAGCGAGAGAGAGAGAGAGAGTGAGAGAGACATAGAGAGATAGATAGAAAGAGAGAAAGAGAGAGAGAGAGAGAGAGAGAGAGAGAGAGAGAGAGAGAGAGAGAGAGAGAGAGAGAGAGAGAGAGAGAGAAAGAACAGATGCCACCTTCTACAAAGCCTTCTCACTTTGAGCTGAAACGTAAGTTATAATAAAGTCTGGTCTTTTTCTGTCTGTGTCACACAGTCAATCAGAGAGGGAGATGATGGAGGCTATCTCAGAGTTCGCTCAAACACAAACAATAGACTACAGTTCAATCGAGTACAGGCTTAACTGAATGAACAACAAAGACGGAATGCAATATTACATTTTATTCAATAGTTTGGGGAATGGCATTCCCACTATGCTGATGATGATACGTGTGTATTCATTCCCACTATGCTGATGGTGATACGTTTGTATTCATTCCCACTATGCTGATGATGATACGTTTGTATTCATTCCCACTATGCTGATGATGATACGTTTTGTATTCATTCCCACTATGCCCCTAGAACAGGAAACAGTGAATTATGTTATGCTTACTGGATGAAGTTAAACGAGCATTCACACCAGCATTCCTGATTAAGCTTCCGTAAACTACATTAGGCTGTGTGATCTCCAGCTCATCTCATATGCAGTACAGACCTCAGTCTGTCGTCCTCTGGCCAATTAATTTACATCCAATTTATATGCAGAGAGACCTAGGTGCTAACCATCACACCATAGAACCCAATGTGATACAGTCAATCTGAAGAAAAAAATATTGGCACATAGAGGAGGCATGTTCTGATGGGAGGCATTGTTAAATGGAACTGTTCATGAATCATCCGAAATGAAACGACTGGCCATCAAGCTCCGTTTCGTTTGATGTGGTCAATCCAGCTTCATGGCCATGCATTTTTGCTTATAAAAGCTTGCATTAATTGGTGCTTAGTCGCCTCTTATAGTTTTGTCAATATTGGAGCTCCATTGTCAGTGAATATTCCTCTCAGTTGATCAGCAGCTTAGACACAGAGGCAGGCTAACATTGGAGTGTTATTGAAAAGGTTTGATTTAAACACAGACAGACGGTCCCAATTAGATCCCTTCCCCTCCCTTGGCGCTAACCTTTCAATGTTTGCAGATTTGTAGGGTGGAAGAAATACTGTGAAATCTTTACCACTACTTATACCTAACCAGACCTTTCAGACATGCTAGTATCGATTTGGAACTGGCTGATAGGCTTCTCCATAGACCATAGTCACAACTACACAGGGTGTAGTGGCTTACTGTGACCACCAGGGAGCACACCTCTCATGCCCTCTCTTGGTCCTCATGGAAACCATATACATCCATAGGACAACTTGGTCAGGTGAGGCAGGTGTGAGTGACAACATTACAGTCTCTCTGCTGTGCTATCTCACCTCTGTAAGGCCACAGCCCTCCAGGTATAGATGCACTGGCAAAGCTTCCCTGTGAGCGAGGGCTCAGACCTGGAACAGGACAGAGAGAGAGAGAGAGAGAGAGAGAGAGAGAGAGAGAGAGAGAGAGAGAGAGAGAGAGAGAGAGAGAGAGAGAGAGAGAGAGAGAGAGAGAGAGAGAGAGAGAGAGAGAGAGAGAGAGAGAGAGAGAGTTGAGAGAGAGAGAGAGAGAGAGAGAGAGAGAGAGAGAGAGAGAGAGAGAGAGAGAGAGAGAGAGAGAGAGAGAGAGAGAGAGAGAGAGAGTGTGTTAAGAGGAATTACATATTCACCTTATTGTCTGCGTGCTATTATAGTTAGATACAAAGTTGGATTAACACAGGGTGGCACTTTTGCAGGGATGCTAAGAAGTAATCTTGACTATACAGGCAACTCCTGACTCACTATGATTTTAACTGAACCTAGTATGTGTAGCCTTTGTAAACCTATATGAGATTAAATACAAAGGTGCCAACATTTGAGTAACAAAAAAAACATAGAAATAATAGGCATTAGTCATTGAATATTGATGTCTATGTCTAGATTATTGTAAAACATATTCTACAATACCCATGAGACATAGGCTATAATGTATTTTTAAGAGGAATCATTGGCCTCAGTGAAGTGATTCAGTTTTATGCACAGGAATTAAAAGAAACATTGTGAATATTCTGAACTCGATTTTGGCAAAAACCTGAATATTTCAAGAGCATACAGTGAGGGAAAAAAAGATTTGATCCCCTGCTGCTTTTGTATGTTTGCCCACTGACAAAGACATGATCAGTCTATAATTTTAATGGTAGGTTTATTAGAACAGTGAGAGACAAAACAACAACAAAAAAATCCAGAAAAACGCATGTCAAAAATGTTATGAATTGATTTTGAATTGAAATTAGTATTTGACCCCTACAGTGGGGAAAAAAAGTATTTAGTCAGCCACCAATTGTGCAAGTTCTCCCACTTAAAAAGATGAGAGAGGCCTGTAATTTTCATCATAGGTACACGTCAACTATGACAGACAAATTGAGGAAAAAAATTCCAGAAAATCACATTGTAGGATTTTTAATGAATTTATTTGCAAATTATGGTGGAAAATAAGTATTTGGTCAACTACAAACAAGCAAGATTTCTGGCTCTCACAGACCTGTAACTTCTTCTTTAAGAGGCTCCTCTGTCCTCCACTCGTTACCTGTATTAATGGCACCTGTTTGAACTTGTTATCAATATAAAAGACACCTGTCCACAACCTCAAACAGTCACACTCCAAACTCCACTATGGATGATCCAGAAGAGGATTGGGAGAATGTCATATGGTCAGATGAAACCAAAATATAACTTTTTGGTAAAAACTCAACTCGTCGTGTTTGGAGGACAAAGAATGCTGAGTTGCATCCAAAGAACACCATACCTACTGTGAAGCATGGGGGTGGAAACATCATGCTTTGGGGCTGTTTTTCTGCAAAGGGACCAGGACGACTGATCCGTGTAAAGGAAAGAATGAATGGGGCCATGTATCGTGAGATTTTGAGTGAAAACCTCCTTCCATCAGCAAGGGCATTGAAGATGAAACGTGGCTGGGTCTTTCAGCATGACAATGATCCCAAACACACTGCCCGGGCAACGAAGGAGTGGCTTCCTAAGAAGCATTTCAAGGTCCTGGAGTGGCTTAGCCAGTCTCCAGATCTCAACCCCATAGAAAATCTTTGGAGGGAGTTGAAAGTCCGTGTTGCCCAGCGACAGCCCCAAAACATCACTGCTCTAGAGGAGATCTGCATGGAGGAATGGGCCAAAATACCAGCAACAGTGTGTGAAAACCTTGTGAAGACTTACAGAAAACGTTTGACCTGTGTCATTGCCAACAAAGGGTATATAACAAAGTATTGAGAAACTTTTGTTATTGACCAAATACTTATTTTCCACCATAATTTGCAAATAAATTCATAAAAAATCCTATAATGTGATTTTCTGGAATTGTTTTTCTCATTTTGTCTGTCATAGTTGACGTGTACCTATGATGAAAATTACAGGCCTCTCTCATCTTTTTAAGTGGGAGAACTTGCACAATTGGTGGCTGACTAAATACTTTTTTTCCCCACTGTATGCAAAACATGACTTAGTACTTGGTGGCAAAACCCTTGTTGGCAATCACAGAGGTCAGACGTTTCTTGTAGTTGGCCACCAGGTTTGCACACATTTTGTCCCACTCCTCTTTGCAGATCTACTCCAAGTCTTTAAGGTTTTGAGGCTGACGTTTGGCAACTCGAACCATCAGCTCCCTCCACAGATTTTCTATGGGATTAAGGTCTGGAGACTGGCTAGGCCACTCCAGGACCTTAATGTGCTTCTTCTTGAGCTACTCCTTTGTTGCCTTGGCTGTGTGTTTTGGATCAGTGTCATGCTGGAATACCCATCCACGACCCATTTTCAATGCCCTGGCTGAGGGAAGGAGGTTCTCACCCTAGATTTGAAGGTACATGGCCCCGTCCATCGTCCCTTTGATGCAGTGAAGTTGTCCTGTCCCCTTAGCAGAAAAACACCCACAAAGCATTATGTTTCCACCTCCATGTTTGACGGTGGGGATGGTGTTCTTGGGGTCATAGGCAGCATTCCTCCTCCTCCAAACACGGCAAGTTGAGTTGATGCCAAAGAGCCCGATTTTGGTCTCATCTGACCACAACACTTTCACCCAGTTCTCCTCTGAATCATTCAGATGGTCATTGGCAAACTTCAGACGGCCCTGTATATGTGCTTTCTTGAGCAGGGGGACCTTGCGGGCGCTGCAGGATTTCAGTCCTTCACGGCGTAGTGTGTTATCAATTGTTTTCTTGGTGACTATGGTCCCAGCTGCCTTGAGATTATTGACAAGATCCTCCCGTGTAGTTCTGGGCTGATTCCTCACCGTTCTCATGATCATTGCAACTCCATGAGCTGAGATCTTGCATGGATCCCCAGGCCGAGGGAGATTGACAGTTATTTTGTGTTTCTTCCATTTGCGAATAATCGCACCAACTGTTGTCACCTTCTCACCAAGCTGCTTGGCGATGGTCTTGTAGCCCATTCCAGCCTTGTGTAGGTCTACAATCTTGTCCCTGAGATCCTTGGAGAGCTCTTTGGTCTTGGCCATGGTGGAGAGTTTGGAATCTGATTGATTGATTGCTTCTGTGGACAGGTGTCTTTTATACAGGTAACAAACTGAGATTAGGAGCACTCCCTTTAAGAGTGTGCTCCTAATCTCAGCTCGTTACCTGTATAAAAGACACCTGGTAGCCAGAAATCTTTCTGATTGAGATGGGGTCAAATACTTATTTCCCTCATTAAAATGCAAATCAATTTATAACATTTTTGACATGCGTTTTTCTGGATTTTTTTGTTTTTATTCTGTCTCTCACTGTTCAAATAAACCTACCATTAAAATTATAGACTGATAATTTCTTTGTCAGTGGGCAAAGGTACAAAATCAGCAGGGGATCAAATACTTTTTTCCCTCACTGTATATGACTGTGAGGGAGTAAGGAGAACTGCCAGGTAAATGGGAAAATATAATTCGTTTAACTTTTCCCTCAGCTCTGTCTGTGGTGACGCCATGCTCTCCAAATATAACTCTGCTCTAGCTCTGCTCCCTGAGGCATGTGCCGTGCAATGTGTAAAGAAACCACATTGTGCCTCGTTTCTATATCATGTCTAAACTCACCTTGGTGTGAAAATAGTTGTACCGTCCTCCTCACCTATGTCAAGAGCAGGCCTAATTCATTACGCTGTGTTTCATTTACACTTAATTTGACTATTTACATGGTGTGTCTGTGTCACATCAATTAGAAAAAGGGGTGTAGTTATGAAAATTACATTCCATATTTGTTTTGGACGGTTTGGGCCGAAAATTTACTCATAATGAGTCACAGAATTGTTCAGAAATTAACAACTCATTAGGGAAATAAACTACCTAAATGTACTGATATGAGTGACAAGTTACTGACAAGTGCGCGCGCTGTGGTAACGTTCCAAATGTGAACAGGAGGGGTTAACCTGCATTACATTTCAAACTGATGACGTTGAAGATGTCTAGAGATTCGCACAGTTGGGACGTCCAATAAAAATGTGGTGTGGTGTGGTGTCTGAAGGTGTGTAAGGCAGGTAGGCAGGCTACAGGCTGTGCTGTGAGCGAACATATCCTACCTACCACACTGTGTCTCATCTCACCAGCCAGGAGCGTAACAGTGTGTGCCTCGCCTCCGTTCTCGGAAAAAAACTCTGTCGAATGTCAGAGAACAGCTGGGAGCTTAACATTTCAAGTCTGGTGGTTTCAAAAGTCTCGTCTCCCTGCTCACAGAGTTACTGTTCTGTTCAGCCAAACGGAACGGTGCGCTTCAACAACTTAACAACTTTTAAAGTGGGGAATAAAGCACTGCAACAGCGTGGAAGGAATTTCTCATAGATGTCCACTCAATTGGAAAGAGGCCTACAGCTAGAGACGACCAAGCTTAATGCGCTGAAACTCGAATTCGATGAGGAGATTGATGTGGAAAGTCTCGACGGATGCCTGCCCGAGGGGCGGCACGGCGGAGCAGAGAAAGGAGCGAAGGTGGCCACGGAGCAGCCTCCGCCACAGACGCCGCGCAAGATGCTCCGCAGCCCCAAATGCGCCCGCTGTCGGAACCACGGCGTTGTGTCTTGTCTCAAAGGCCACAAGCGCTTCTGTCGCTGGCGTGACTGCCAGTGCGCGAACTGTGTGCTCGTAGTGGAGCGGCAGCGGGTGATGGCTGCGCAAGTCGCCCTGCGGAGACAACAGGCGACAGAGGTGAGCGTCAGGGCCATCCGACTTTTAATGGCAGGATAGAATTTAAGAAAGATAATTATCATATCATGTAGGCCTAAATGCTGTATTCAAATGTTTTGTAATTTGTGTAGGTCCATGATGATGTAATTACAGATTAATACAGGTCAGAAATGATGACTAACCCCTGTACATCATGCACTTGTTCCTTTTTGTCTACATTAGCTTTGGTAGATAATTGTGAAAAATTAAACAGGAGAACAATTAATTGTCCTATTCTATGTAAAAAACAAAAAAAAAGCCTATGATTGATATATTCTCTTAGATAGTGTGTGACTAAGCAGATTCATATGCATTGCTCTTTAACTTTTGTGATAATGAAAACAAAAACATAGGCTGTTTTTGCTTTACATTTCTGGATAGCATAGGTTATGTTTTCCTGTTCTATTTGTTTTATTTATACTGAACAAAAATATAAATGCAACATGTCTGGGTGGCTGGTCTCAGACGATACTGTCTGGGTGGCTGGTCTCAGACGATACTGTCTGGGTGGCTGGTCTCAGACGATACTGTCTGGGTGGCTGGTCTCAGACGATACTGTCTGGGTGGCTGGTCTCAGACCGATACTGTCTGGGTGGCTGGTCTCAGACGATACTGTCTGGGTGGCTGGTCTCAGACGATACTGTCTGGGTGGCTGGTCTCAGACGATACTGTCTGGGTGGCTGGTCTCAGACGATACTGTCTGGGTGGCTGGTCTCAGACGATACTGTCTGGGTGGCTGGTCTCAGACGATACTGTCTGGGTGGCTGGTCTCAGACGATACTGTCTGGGTGGCTGGTCTCAGACGATACTGTCTGGGTGGCTGGTCTCAGACGATACTGTCTGGGTGGCTGGTCTCAGACGATACTGTCTGGGTGGCTGGTCTCAGACGATACTGTCTGGGTGGCTGGTCTCAGACGATACTGTCTGGGTGGCTGGTCTCAGACGATACTGTCTGGGTGGCTGGTCTCAGACGATACTGTCTGGGTGGCTGGTCTCAGACGATACTGTCTGGGTGGCTGGTCTCAGACGATACTGTCTGGGTGGCTGGTCTCAGTACTGCCAAATTCTCTAAAATGATGTTGGAGGCGGCTTATGGTAGAGAAATGAATATTTAATTCTCTGGCAACAGCTCTGGTGGACATTCCTGCAGTCAGCATGCCAATTGCACGCTCCCTCAAATCTTGAGACATCTGTGGCATTGTGTTGTCTGACAAAACTGCACATTTTAGAGTGGCCTTTTATTGTCCCTAGCACAAGGTGCACCTGTGTAATGATCATGCTGTTTAATCAGCTTCTTGATATGCCACACCTGTCAGGTGGATGGATTATACTGGCAAAGAAGAAATGCTCACTAACAGGGATGTAAACAAATTTGTGCACACAATTTGAGAGAAACAAGCTTTTTGTGTGTATGGAAAATTTCTGGGATCTTACATTTCAGCTCAAGAAACATGGGACCAACACTTTACATGTTGCGTTTACATTTTTGTTCAGTATAGATTCAGTTATTCCACTCATAAAACTAATTCGTTTACACTCACAAGTGTCTTATCATAGGAATTATAGGCCTTACACCAAGGAAACTAACATGTAATTATTCTGTAACAAACTAGCAACTCCATGCAGTAGCCTACAATACATTACAGAATCTATGACTATACTTACGTACCTGGTTTAATGTAATAACTTATTCCTTTATAATTTCCCCATGCACTTTTTTGTTGTTTCAACTAATTATTATTAAGTAACATACTTTTTTAGTTTACTCAACTTTTTGGTCAAAGTGTTACCCAAACGTACAATTTTTAGTGGCCCAAACTTAGCTCCAATATTGAGAAAAATTGGGCAAAAATTCAGTAAACTTAAAATGATCTGTTTGTTCAACTTGTCTCATACAGTGGGGAGAACAAGTATCTGATACACTGCCGATTTTGCAGGTTTTCCTACTTACAAAGCATGTAGAGGTCTGTAATTTTTATCATAGGTACACTTCAACTGTGAGAGACGGAATCTAAAACAAAAATCCAGAAAATCACATTGTATGATTTTTAAGTAATTAATTTGCATTTTATTGCATGACATAAGTATTTTATCACCTACCAACCAGTAAGAATTCCGGCTCTCACAGACCTGTTAGTTTTTCTTTAAGAAGCCCTCCTGTTCTCCACTCATTACCTGTATTAACTGCACCTGTTTGAACTCGTTACCTGTATAAAAGACACCTGTCCACACACTCAATCAAACAGACTCCAACCTCTCCACAATGGCCAAGACCAGAGAGCTGTGTAAGGACATCAGGGATAAAATTGTAGACCTGCACAAAGCTGGGATGGGCTACAGGACAATAGGCAAGCAGCTTGGTGAGAAGGCAACAACTGTTGGCGCAATTATTAGAAAATGGAAGAAGTTCAAGATGACGGTCAATCACCCTCGGTCTGGGCCTCCATGCAAGATCTCACCTCGTGGGGCATCAATGATCATGAGGAAGGTGAGGGATCAGCCTAGAACTACACGGCAGGACCTGGTCAATGACCTGAAGAGAGCTGGGACCACAGTCTCAAAGAAAACCATTAGTAACACACTACGCCGTCATGGATTAAAATCCTGCAGCGCACGCAAGGTCCCCCTGCTCAAGCCAGCGCATGTCCAGGCCCGTCTGAAGTTTGCCAATGACCATCTGGATGATCCAGAGGAGGAATGGGAGAAGGTCATGTGGTCTGATGAGACAGAAATAGAGCTTTTGGTCTAAACTCCACTCGCCGTGTTTGGAGGAAGAAGAAGGATGAGTACAACCCCAAGAACACCATCCCAACCGTGAAGCATGGAGGTGGAAACATAATTCTTTGGGGATGCTTTTCTGCAAAGGGGACAGGACGACTGCACCGTATTGAGGGGAGGATGGATGGGGCCATGTATCGCGAGATCTTGGCCAACAACCTCCTTCCCTCAGTAAGAGCATTGAAGATGGGTCGTGGCTGGGTCTTCCAGCATGACAACGACCCGAAACACACAGCCAGGGCAACTAAGGAGTGGCTCCGTAAGAAGCATCTCAAGGTCCTGGAGTGGCCTAGCCAGTCTCCAGACCTGAACCCAATAGAAAATCTTTGGAGGGAGCTGAAAGTCCATATTGCCCAGCGACAGCCCCAAAACCTGAAGGATATGGAGAAGGTCTGTATGGAGGAGTGGGCCAAAATCCCTGCTGCAGTGTGTGCAAACCTGGTCAAGACCTACAGGAAACGTATGATCTCTGTAATTGCAAACAATGGTTTCTGTACCAAATATTAAGTTCTGCTTTTCTGATGTATCAAATACTTATGTCATGCAATAAAATGCAAATGAATTACTTAAAAATCATACAATGTGATTTTCTGGATTTTTGTTTTAGATTCCGTCTCTCACAGTTGAAGTGTACCTATGATAAAAATTACAGACCTCTACATGCTTTGTAAGTAGGAAAACCTGCAAAATCGGCAGTGTATCAAATACTTGTTCTCCCCACTGTATGTTCTTTCAACTAGAAATAATGATGTGGGCATCTTAACTAAAAAGGCTAAGTTTATAGAGACATACCCCAAGAGACATACAGCTGTAATTGCTGCAAAAGGTGGCTCTACAAAGTATTGACTTTGGGGGGGTGAATAGTTCTGCACGCTCAAGTTTTCTGTTTTTTTGTCTTATTTCTTGTTTGTTTCACAAGAAAAAATATTTTGCATCTTCAAAGTGGTAGGCATGTTGTGTAAATCAAATGATACAACCCCCCCAAAAAATCCATCTTAATTCCAGGTTGTAAGGCAACAAAAAAGGAAAAATGCCAAGGGGGGTGAATACTTTCGCAAGCCACTTTATGTCAACGTGTGTCAGATATGTCAGTTGAAAACATTGTATGTCAAAAGCACCATGTGTGTAACTTGTTCCACAGCCTTTTTTAGTGAAGATGCCCAAATAAGAATTTTAAGAGACAAGTTGGTGATAAGTTTGGGCCAACTAATAAAATTGTAGGTAACACTTTGATCGACAAGTTGAGTAAACGAAAAAACGCTGTGGAACCAGTTAATTCATAATAATTAGTTGAAATAACTAGACATTCTTTTACAGCGTGGGGTTAATGCATATGTAAATATATTTAAATGTATGTTATCTCTCCCCCCGTTCCTCTGCAGGGGAAAAAAGGGGTCAGAGGAGCAGCCGCACCATTACATCGCACAGTGTATCAACGCTACACCAGAGCACCTAGCATCTTAGCCAAGAGTATCTTAGAGGGTATGTATCACCTAGAATTCTAGCTAAGAATATCTTAGCGGGTATGTATCACCTAGAATTCTAGCTAAGAGCATCTTAGAGGGTATGAGTGATACACCAGAGCACCTACAGTGGGGAAAAAAAGTATTTAGTCAGCCACCAATTGTGCAAGTTCTCCCACTTAAAAAGATGAGAGAGGCCTGTAATTTTCATCATAGGCACACGTCAACTATGACAGACAAATTGAGAATTTTTTTTCCAGAAAATCACATTGTAGGATTTTTAATGAATTTATTTGCAAATTATGGTGGGAAATAAGTATTTGGTCACCTACAAACAAGAAAGATTTCTGGCTCTCACAGACCTGTAACTTCTTCTTTAAGAGGCTCCTCTGTCCTACACTCGTTACCTGTATTAATGGCACCTGTTTGAACTTGTTATCAGTATAAAAGACACCTGTCCACAACCTCAAACAGTCACACTCCAAACTCCACTATGGCCAAGACCAAAGAGCTGTCAAAGGACACCAGAAACAAAATTGTAGACCTGCACCAGGCTGGGAAGACTGAATCTGCAATAGGTAAGCAGCTTGGTTTGAAGAAATCATCTGTGGGAGCAATTATTAGGAAATGGAAGACATACAAGACCACTGATAATCTCCCTCGATCTGGGGCTCCACGCAAGATCTCACCCCGTGGGGTCAAAATGATCACAAGAACCACACAGGGGGACCTAGTGAATGACCTGCAGAGAGCTGGGACCAAAGTAACAAAGCCTACCATCAGTAACACACTACGCCGCCCGGGACTCAAATCCTGCAGTGCAAGACGTGTCCCCCTGCTTAAGCTAGTACATGTCCAGGCCCGTCTGAAGTTTGCTAGAGTGCATTTGGATGATCCAGAAGAGGATTGGGAGAATGTCATATGGTCAGATGAAACCAAAATATAACTTTTTGGTAAAAACTCAACTCGTCGTGTTTGGAGGACAAAGAATGATGAGTTGCATCCAAAGAACACCATACCTACTGTGAAGCGAAGCATGGGGGTGGAAACATCATGCTTTGGGGCTGTTTTTCTGCAAAGGGACCGACTGATCCGTGTAAAGGAAAGAATGAATGGGGCCATGTATCGTGAGATTTTGAGTGAAAACCTCCTTCCATCAGCAAGGGCATTGAAGATGAAACGTGGCTGGGTCTTTCAGCATGACAATGATCCCAAACACACCGCCCGGGCAACGAAGGAGTGGCTTCGTAAGAAGCATTTCAAGGTCCTGGAGTGGCCTAGCCAGTCTCCAGATCTCAACCCCATAGAAAATCTTTGGAGGGAGTTGAAAGTCCGTGTTGCCCAGCGACAGCCCCAAAACATCACTGCTCTAGAGGAGATCTGCATGGAGGAATGGGCCAAAATACCAGCAACAGTGTGTGAAAACCTTGTGAAGACTTACAGAAAACGTTTGACCTGTGTCATTGCCAACAAAGGGTATATAACAACGTATTGAGAAACTTTTGTTATTGACCAAATACTTATTTTCCACCATAATTTGCGAATAAATTCATAAAAAATCCTACAATGTGATTTTCTGGATTTTTTTCCCTCATTTTGTCTGTTATAGTTGACGTGTACCTATGATGAAAATTACAGGCCTCTCTCATCTTTTTAAGTGGGAGAACTTGCACAATTGGTGGCTGACTAAATACTTTTTTCCCCCACTGTATATACTTTAAGAGTATCTCAGAGAGTATGTATCAGTGACACACCTGGGGTAATACAAATTATGAAAATGAGAGGGTAAGGAATTACACATTGTGTTTACCAGCGAGCGGTTGGGAGGGACAACATTGTTTTGAGGTCATGTTTCTTCTACTTTCCCCTGAGTATGCACATGAACGTGTACACACACTAGGCCATGTAATCACAGCAGTGTTTAGAGCACCTACTTTGCCTTTATGAATTTCGACTTCATTTACCTAAATAAACTTAGTAAATTATATTATATTAAAACAGAATGTGTTCTGAGGTACACTCTGAGAAAAAAAGGTGCTATCTAGAACCAAAAAGGGTTCTTCGGCTGTCCCCATAGGATAACCCTTTGAAGAACCCCTTTTGGTTCCAGGTAGAACCCTTTTGGTTCTAGGTTGGGTTTCTGTATAACACTTTGTGACATCTGCTTATGTAAAAGGGGCTTTATAAATACATTTGATTGATTGATTGATTGAGGTAGAACCCTTTTGGGTTCCATGTAGAACCCTTTCCACAGAGGGTTCTACATGGAACCCAAAAGAGTTCTACCTGGAACCAAAAAGGGTTCTACATTAACCAAAACAGGTTATCCTATGCTATGGGGACAGCCACATAACCTTTTTGGAACCTTTTTCTAAGAGTGTTTAATTAATCATTAGACAGGTAAATGACATCAGTCTTGTTTATTTCCCTATAGGCTACAAACCCCCAGTGAATGAGGACGGACCCTGGTCCAATCGAGGTCACTTCTCCTCGGTCAGTGCCCGGATGAGGAAGAGGAGGGCATTTGCTGATAAGGAGCTGGAGAGTGTAATGCTGGAGAGGGAGCTGAGACAGAGAGAGCTGGAGGACCTATCAGGTCTCACCCTGCTTCACCACCCTGCCCTGGCAGGGCTGCCCTCCTCCTCCCACCACTGCTGCCCACTGAAGGACCCCGGGGCGGCCACCTACATGCCTGTGTACAAATACAAACCGGGCCCTGTGTTGTATGAGTGTGACTTCCACTGCTACCACGAAGAGCTCAAGGTCCGATCTACAGCAGAGAGCGGTTATGGTTACGGTCAGTTCATGTCACAGTGTAACTCTAACTCCGTAATTCTGGAACACATGGAGCGAGCCAGGGAGAGAGCACTGGAGAGCTGGGAGTGTTCTGGGAAGAAGGAGAGCTGTCAAGAGCCGTTACTCCAGCCCTCACTACAACTCCAACAGAGCGGGAGTAGTTATTCTGAAGGCTCAGCTGATCTGGACAGGGATAAGGCCACGCCAAAAAGGCTAAAAGATGATCCAACGGCTCCAACAGCTCCAAAGTTTGGCATGCCAAAAACAGCCCTCACACACTCTGACTCTCCCTCTGAGCCTAAGCATGTGTTTCAGAGAGAGGAACAACCCTACAGGCACAGCAGGTTCCCAGAACCTCACCTCCTCCCACCCAAGGACTGGTCAGCAGGGGGGACTAGGCATCATGACAGACCTCAGATCAACTTAGTGAAACCCACAGTGGTGAGGCAGCCATTACCGTTCTCAGTGGAGTCATTGCTGAGGGCTTGAAGAACTCTTGGTAATAATCGTTAGCTAGTAAGAAATAGAGGTGTCTATGCTATATCTAAAACAGTGGAATGTAAGTGTTAAAAATATTTTGGTAGCACTTTACTGTAGGTGTCCCAATATATTTATTTTGCTTATCATGTCCAGAAGTGCATTTTCTATAACAACACTGGTTAGTGTAAAATGTGTAACTAGTGGAATATTTATACCCAAATCTATTTTGAAGTGTTATATATTTGTTAGTTAGTTTTATACATTTGCTCAGCATTTTTCAAAGGATTGCAAAATATTGTGTTTTGAAAGCAATAAACGAGATATGTCTATACAATGTAACATGTTGTATAATCTCCAGTTTGTATTCCCATATTATTGTCTGCACAATTGTTGTAAATATTTTATTTTTATTTTGCTAACCGCAAATTTCCTTTAACTTAAAAAAACACTTTCATGTGTCATATTAATTTATTGGTATACTGATGCATGTGCTATACTCCCTTGGCTAAAGCAACTGTAAAATAAGACCAACACTCTCACATTTAAATAATTCAGAAGATACTTTTAGAATGTTTTCACACATTGAAGTTCTTTGAAAAGGGGAAAGTAGAGAGGTCAGTGACTGAACTGCTGCACGGTACTTTTGGTATATCCCCGATCACAGTATCCACACTGCCGGCTCCTGTCCTCCCTTGCTGTCAAAATAAACTCTGTGGTGTTCAAAAATCCCTTTAATTCTAAAGAAAATTAACAAAGAAAATAGTACACGGGTAGGCTGGTGGCCGGCAGCTCTCAGAGAGAGAGAGAGAGAGAGAGAGAGAGAGAGAGAGAGAGAGAGAGAGAGAGAGAGAGAGAGAGAGAGAGAGAGAACATTAGAGTACATAGGATTACACGGGTAGGCTGGTGGCCGGTGTCGTGGAAATATTTGACTAAGAGACAATCAACTCAAAAATATCTTCCAAGACACCGGAGCTTGTGAATTCAAGAATTTAGACTTTATTGCATACAAAGCCGAGTTTGGTCCATGGAGCCACAACTGTCTTCCTTTAGCTTAGAGCTCCCTTTTATACACACAACTGCATAATCATGTTACATAGCATATACAGTCCCTCCCCTTAGGGCAAATGATTAACTTATTTTAGTACCACTCTACCTTAGCTTTCAACGTCCAGATGTCACCTGTAATGTACTCCAAAAGGTCATGGGCGCTTTTCCACAGGAAGCCTCTTCCCTAATCGCATTATATTGGTAGCAGACCCTTTCCCTAATCTCATTATATGGTTGCAGACCCCTTCTTTACAAATAATATACGTACATACATTAAGGCATTTATCATTTACCATCCTCCCTGGCCCTTGAGTTTATGTGCATGTGGCCATATGTCAGGTCATAAGGTCATAAGCAAAACAAATGATAACACTAGGTCCATTGTTACTCCAATCTCCACACAGCCATCACGAGGAGTTGTATCTCCATCACATGTCATTGACATGCCCAGATCATCTGCAGGGAGTTTATGATAAACACATAAATGTCTCTGCTTTGACCTCTCCCTACATTTGCCTTAATGATACATAAAATAATACCATATAATCCCCCCTATGGGACATTCCACCAATGTCCCATCAATACAAAGATTAATCACCCATATCACAAGTATTATAACAATCAAAATAATCAATATCCATATCTAATCAAGTAATTGCCATGTCGACATTACTAAGCATTAATATTAATAAGTTATTCAGATCAGTCAGTCAACTTATAATTTATAATCATAATCAAATTAATTACCCAAAACAACTTTAGAATGACAATTCTTAATTAGTCACCTTTGTTCCATCATTCAAAGTTAAAACTCTCACCTTGGCACATATTGATACTAGCCGAATGTATATTTATATTATAATAATTCTAGCATTAACTTCCTCATAACAAGAATTACATCAGATCAGTACCCTAATGCATTGTCCAAATTACTATAAATTTAGTAGTGTATAATACCTCCTTAATCAACATAATACCTCAACTAACACTCCCTTCCTCTACCGGCACTCAATCTTCTGGCGTCTTCATTATGTTCTTCATTATGTTCTTCATAGTTCATCTTGGATTACCCATAGCAATGTCCCAATTCCAATGTCACACCTGAACCGCCACAGCTCCACCATCATCCTGTTTTGTCCATGTGCAAACCAGTATATTGCTTTGATTTGATGCTGGATTCAGGTCTCCTGGCAGAAGTGGTTCAGACAGGAACGTCTTCAACGCCTTTGTTGTTCCTCTTCAGCCGAGTAGAGGATTTTTGGTTTTTATTGAGGTTTACACCGTTCTGGGCCAAATTATCTCTGCAATGCATTACGACACCATCCGTAGCAACCTCAGGAAAGGACAGATCATAACAGTTCAGTTGAGTTAATTTCCAATCCAAAACATCCCTATTAACATTGTCTACATGACAAATCATTATGTTTCACATTCTCCCTTGAATTCTCCCAAATTATATAACCCAATTGTTTTATTGTAACATTCCTATATTTTTGCTCATACTCTATTTGACATTACTCTGGTGTTTCCTTTCCTTGTTCCTATTCTAACAATTGCTTACACTTCTCTCTTCTAATAACACTTTCCCCTGGAAATCTAACACCAAATACTACATCAAATTGTTTATCTAAGTCTTGGACTGTTTTCCTTATGTCTATGATTCACCTGTCTCTTTCTTTCATTATCTTAAGGTCACACTACCCCATGTGACTTCCCCATACTCTTTGTGCTGGTTTCTCACACACCAATAATATTTTAACCCTTGTATTCTAATAGTGATCCCTTCTGTGTCTTTTCCTTCTGCTCTTTATTATTATCAGTACTCCATTCCCCTTATTCTCAGGTAACTAGTCAAGTGTAGAGAAATCAATGATAAGGATATCTGGTGCGTCTTGGAGGTCTGGAATCTCTCGGTGGTCTGGAATCTCTCGGCGGTCTGGAAGGTCCTTAAAGTCTCTTAATCATCAGTTCCCTCACTCTGGTACAATGGTTAAGATGATACCCGATACTCCCCTCTATCCGTACCATCGTTGGTATAACCTGGACAACGATGTGTATGGTCACTTCAATTGTTAACCTTCCCCCGTCACTAGGGTCTCCGGATCAGCCAGAGTCCCTCTCAATCTATCGACATCGGTCTGTGAAAAGTGTCCTTCTATCAGCCTACTCATAGGGAAGCTCAGAGTTACTGCTGCAAAGACACAAGCACAGACACACACAAAAGACAACAATGCTACCCAATGGCTGAGGTTGGAACACTCCTATAGTGGGAAACATGAATCTAAGTATCTGTCTCCACCACTTTTACCATCATTAAGGTAGCCAACAACACCTGGTACAGGCCCAACACCTAGGGTCTTTCCAGTTCTTTCTTTTGTAGTCTTTTGCCATCACATAGTCTCCAGGGCACAGAAAATACTCAGATTATCCTACTCAGTTGGGCAGAGTTATCTTCACCCATGAAAATAAAATATTAAGAACATTGTTAGGTTAGGTGAGACAAAGTATGTTACTCATGTCCTCTCATCCGTCAAGAGAAGCCTTGAGATTATGAAGCACACCTGCTTCCAGCTTGTTGTAGTCCACTTATTTCATGCCTCCTATCACAAAGACAAAAAAGATTTAACCTAACCCATAACACTTTATTACTACTGCTCATATCCTTAATACACCTTGCATATTTCCCCACAAAACCATTATAAAACATTAAAACCTCTGTAATCCCAACTTCCCCCCTTGGACACATGGATCACATCGTGATTCATGTGTTCAAAAAACAAAACAACAACAATATTGCCTATTAAACCAAAAATAATAACTAAACTGAAAATGACAACCCATGAGCATATCTTTACTTAACTGTATCCCATAACACTATTCAAGGAATACCTCTCCTTCAGGACTAACTCTCTCACTTCATCCTTGTCCTGTTTGGACTAATTTATATATAGGATTTTTTCCAAATTATAAACTTCTTCACAATTATCCTTATTTTATCTAACCCCCTAATTCAGCATGCCTCTAGAATTCATAGTGCGGGTGATCAGGTCGCACTATAAAGCCAGGACAGATTTCAGAGGTCATTGAAATCATTCAATTAATTGTTTCATCCAATAGTATACTACTCCTAACAACCATCAAGAGTTTTCATAAATGTTGTAATTCCTTAGTACAGCTCTTTTCAAAATAAATCATACATATTTACTTATCCCTCAGTAAATAAAACCCAAATTACATGCGCATGCCCCTTTAAGATATTTCACTTCCATCCTGTCAAAAAACCCCAAATAGAAATAAAAATCCTATACAGCTAACATTTCATACTAAGTAGTTTGTTTGTGGTTATTTGAACACCATATAATAAAACAATAAACAAAAAAAAATGGCCAGGCCTTATTTATTTTGGTAGCTCCCTGTGACAACCTAAAAATAAAACTACTTAATTTTACTAACTAGTTCCACCCTAGCCGACAGACTTTTTTAACCTCCCAATAAAGAAATCCCCATGTTCCTGGAAGAGAAAGTATACATGTCGTTAACATATAATCAACAATCCAAAGTTAGTAATTACACACAAAACATCATACATATATCCCCAGTCCTATCTCATCAACAATCATTAACCCCAGCATCGATTAAAAATTGTTTGATACGTCTTGTCCTACCTTACCCCTAACATAATATTATAGGAGACTCCCATCAACCCTTAAAAGAAACTCCCACTTAGAAGACACTAGATAATAACACATTTTATTAAGCTAACTACACCTTCCACTATAAACCTATAACCCCTTTTTAGTAATCTAAACGTCGCAAACTGTTGCATTGATGTTCTCTTTTTTTTTCTTCTAAAATATAAACTTATTGTTTCATAATCCAAAACCCATAAAAAGATGTCTACTTAATCCATCAAGTCAACAGCAACAACTACCTCCCAAGGTTCAACGTACTATAAACGAATTATCGCTATCTGAAGTAATAAAACATCATCATAACTCACTGCTGTTTAAACAACCTATATAATGTCGTAATAAAATGATCAATTATCAAATATCGTTCCTTATTCAACTATCGAGACATGTTCTTCATTAGTTAATCGTCTCCACAAAGCAATACTACCTAATATCATATTCTCATTCTCCTAAGTAGAAATAATTACTTCTATTAAACAATCCCATTCAACATTAAGTCAACCTGTCTCATCACCCAATTAACTTATTTTTTAAAACCCTCTACAATATCTATCATACTTTACCGCTAATTTCCCTCATAACGGTACCTCAACAGATGACAACTTATTTTATATTTATAGTAAAAAACCAATAAAACATCCAATTCACCAATATGCAATTTCAATTACTATGTTATCCTATCCAACATGGATTGGTAGGACAACATATTTCCTATAATGTTATCAATGAAACCAGTAATTCACATCAACAACATCAATGTAAAATATTTGCTTTCTGTCCCTCACTGGATTCGAACCAGGGACCCTCTGCACACATTGACAACATTCACCATCGAAGCACCGATACCCGTCGCTCCACCAGTGCCACACAAAACATCTACTTCCAGTTCATAGAGCAAGTGACGTCACCCAA
This sequence comes from Coregonus clupeaformis, assembly GCF_020615455.1. NCBI lineage: Eukaryota > Metazoa > Chordata > Actinopteri > Salmoniformes > Salmonidae > Coregonus > Coregonus clupeaformis. Next base: position 26,215,886 of record NC_059211.1, on the reverse strand, counting down.
CGAAAACCGCACTAGCTCTCACCGCTAACTAGCTAGCAATCTCCTGCCGATAACAATAATAATAATAATATGCCATTTAGCAGACGCCTTTATCCAAAGCGACCCACAGTCATAATATTCAATCTCCTATGACTTCCTACAAAATACGCAATCCTTGTGCACTTAACGTAACCCATAATATCCCTTATAGCGCTCTCACGTTTCAGCAAGCCCCAATGTCCAACATCCACAGACAAAAATGGAAATTCTTCAATTTTTCCTAGCAGATCTAATAAACCACTTTCAAACAACGTTCTGCATTTACCTCTATCATAGGGTTTAAAACCGAACTTAACAACATTATCCATCCTAAATTGCCGTAGTAACATCATGTTTGGTTCAGTTGATCTATTACCATATAAGACATTCACTTCTCCATGCGTCGTAAACTATATCCTATTTCTCCTGTAATCAACTAAAATCATAGCCATGCAAATCATCACCCCGCCATTACAGAATGAATTAACTATCCTTTCTAAGTAAGCTACAAGTAACACCAAACACTTGCTGTAGTTTACCATCATATATTGAAATCATCCATTTATCACAATCCAATTTATTTATAGACATATTTCACCATTGTCACTCGTTTAATCTAGCAAAACCTCATTCAATGACTAAAAATGATTACCACGTAGTCTCCTCTCCGTTAACATTTTAGTCCTTTAGCAGATGCTCTTATTCCAAGCGACTCACAATTAATGTGCTCATACATTATTATACTTATACTAGCCCCCCTTGGGAATCGAACACCCAACCCTGGCGTTGCAAGCACCGTGCTCTACCAACTGAGCTACAGAGGACCACAGATGAGCGCACAGTGCCCTCCTCTGATAATGCTATAATTGTAGCCCATTGCATTACTTTAGTTCAAAACATAAGTTTGTTTATTCAACAAATCCAGAACCCACTATAAATTGATGCTATTCCCTCAGCATAAAAGCCAAAGCTCCTTGCATCCCCTGGTTTACGTAACGAAAATACATTATCATTCTAGAATTCAACTACTCGCATACATTACTGATGTCACGCAAACCATAGAATAAAGTAATAACAATTAGAATTTTGTCAAATAAATGTTTTCCATCCAACTATTCAAACTTTCTTTAAATAACTCTTTCAGCTCGATACAGTCAAACAAGTATGACTCTCTTTTAACCGGAAACTAATTCATGGCATTAGTAAAATCTATTCACATCCCAACAATAACTAATAATCCTGACTGTTCCTTCAATCTAAGCAACCCACAACCATAGCTAAACTATACTTAGAAAACCTAGACTCTGTTCAGCGATGCAGAATCTATGCTTTATCGAAATGACAAGTTAATCCTCCTTTATTCCAATGATAATGGTCAGTAGTTTTAGTATCTGGCACATACCACACTTTATCAGAAAATAGCTTTGAAGGACACAGATCTCACACGCTCAACGTAATCAACTTAGCAGTCAACAAGTCAAACCCCACATTCATTGATTTGGAAACAGATCTAACAACCTAACCAAATGAATTATATATCTGCTTCTGAAATAATAGATCGTTTATTACAATGCTTAATTCTACCACATGTCCTATGTACTCTCTCCCATTTCCACGTACGTTTACGTGTTTGGGCAAGTCAACACCTATAATTTTATCCAATCCCTCGTATTAAATCACACTCACCTAAAATTCATTATATTCCAATTTATTCATATCTACCAAACCATTCATGTTTCTAATTATTCTTTATTGCCACAAATCAGTTAATCACCATCTAGTCTCAGCGGAACAAACAACAAATTACCCAAATCCTTTCCCTCAGTCATAGAATCCTCCTAGAATCATATATGCTGGTCACTATTCCCTGATCTTACAAAATTCTATGACAGGCATTGTTGTACGAAACTCCAAGATATAATTTACAAGAAAAGCTTATTATTCCAACGTATATATAATTATCAAACACACCTCTTTATCTCATCATTCAAACTTCAGAGTGCGACTAATTTACACCATTATACCACTTTTATTCCATATTTATACAATGTTGTTCTTAAACGCCCTTAATTACTTTGTATAACCTACAGGAATATTTTATTCTATCAAAGGGCCCAAATTTGGAATGTTAACCCTATCCTAGTTATTATTTTACTGTAGTCAATTTATCATAATACTACATCACCTCTAAAGTTTCTAAATATAATGTCAGAAACATACCCTAACAGATTTATCAAAATACAATGCATAGACGTCATATGACCACACCGGTACACGTGACCTGTTCCTCCAACAGGATTTATTCTACCCCTCCTGGTAACGTGAATTTTCTACACTCAGTTGGTCAATGAATATTCACGCACCATTTATTCTTCTCTTTCCTAATGTGAGATTGGGCACACCCTTTCTCCATCAGACAGAAGCTTCAAACAACCTCAAATATATTTCCTTTCCTTACAGAAAGGCTATTTACTTGCAGGATTTCTTATTATTCTCACTCACACAGATGAGCAGCCACTTGTGCCCAAATGAATCAGACAGTTGAATGACTCACAGCCGCCCTAGCAACCCATTCACCATACGAGATGAGCAGACCTACTCTATATATAACACTTTATCAAAATTTTGAAGCCCTTGTAGCTATTTAACCCGTTCACCTACTCAGGATGACCGGTGTTACTCCAATTTATGGTGTCACCTACGCCGGATGACCTAACTTTTTTACCTGATCGACCCTACCTAATTTTTGCATCACCACAACACAGGATGATTCCCTTCCTGCCCGTTCAGACCCCTGGAGTGCTAATTTTTAGCTCTCCAAAGCGGTATCCACAGGATTTCTATTTATTTAGCCCCCTAGGTATTACACTTCCTCAACACACCTGGACTTCTACTACGCTTTCCTAAGCGACCTGTCAATTCTGCCCTATTTTTTCTGTTACACTTCCTCAACACAGAAAAAGGAGCGATATTACACAGGATTTCTGCCTACCTAAGCAGTCCTCAAGACGATTCACTCCCCCAACACGTCTAAAGCGGTATCTGCAGGACTTAACATGTTATTGTCTGATCGCTCAACCAGCGGGACAACCACCCGTGCCGAAATGACTCAGACAAAGCGACCAGCAAGATGAATCTAATGAATCAAATGAATCAAATCAATTGAACAGAGGGTTCAGACAAACAACAGCGACATGTATTCTTAAATTCAAAAGCTCCTAGTGTCTAATTTTCTGGTTCTTAAATTTGGAGAGACCTACTTTGGTATTTCTTTAGATGTTGCCGAGCCCCGGATCGGACCACACAAACGTTATACTATATAAGTAAGAACTTGGCTTACCTTTTAAAAGCGGCCGCTTTTGTTTGTATGGTCTGTCCAAGCCGTTTCACAACTGCAGATGTATACCGTCTCTGATCCCTATTTTTCAACTCCTGGCAAGCTCGCCAAATTATGTCGTGGAAATATTTGACTAAGAGACAATCAACTCAAAAATATCTTCCAAGACACCGGAGCTTGTGAATTCAAGAATTTAGACTTTATTGCATACAAAGCCGAGTTTGGTCCATGGAGCCACAACTGTCTTCCTTTAGCTTAGAGCTCCCTTTTATACACACAACTGCATAATCATGTTACATAGCATATACAGTCCCTCCCCTTAGGGCAAATGATTAACTTATTTTAGTACCACTCTACCTTAGCTTTCAACGTCCAGATGTCACCTGTAATGTACTCCAAAAGGTCATGGGCGCTTTTCCACAGGAAGCCTCTTCCCTAATCGCATTATATTGGTAGCAGACCCTTTCCCTAATCTCATTATATGGTTGCAGACCCCTTCTTTACAAATAATATACGTACATACATTAAGGCATTTATCATTTACCATCCTCCCTGGCCCTTGAGTTTATGTGCATGTGGCCATATGTCAGGTCATAAGGTCATAAGCAAAACAAATGATAACACTAGGTCCATTGTTACTCCAATCTCCACACAGCCATCACGAGGAGTTGTATCTCCATCACATGTCATTGACATGCCCAGATCATCTGCAGGGAGTTTATGATAAACACATAAATGTCTCTGCTTTGACCTCTCCCTACATTTGCCTTAATGATACATAAAATAATACCATACCGGCAGCTCTCAGAGAGAGAGAGAGAGAGCGAGAGAGAGAACATTAGAGTACATAGGAGTACACAGGTAGGCTGGTGGCCTGCAGCTCTCTGAGAGAAAGAGAGAGAGAGAGAGAGAGAGAGAGAGAGAGAGAGAGAGAACATTAGAGTACATAGGAGTACACAGGTAGGCTGGTGGCCTGCAGCTCTCTGTGAGAGAGAGAACATTAGAAACCAAAGAGAAACACCTCCAAGCCTGTTGAACACTTTCATAGTGCTCTCTAATACATGCCATCAAATATATAAATACCAAAGAATGGCATCACACACACAAATGCACAAGAATGGCATCACAAACCGACACGCACACACACGCACGCACACACACACACACACAGTCTTGTACAATTAACCTTGTGGGGACACACAATTCAGTCCCATTCAAAATCCTATTCTAAACCCCCTAGAAATAGCATTTGACCTTGTGGGGACTAACAAAATGTCCCCAGTTGGTCAAATTTTTGTTCATTTACACGTCCACTCACACACACACACGTTCCCTTTCTTTAGTCAGACAGAACCAGGATGGGTAATATGCTAGCCTCTACAGGGGAGGGGCTGGTGCCAGGCCAGCGTTACCTAGGCAACATTGTTCTTTATTGTAGGCCAAGCTTGACTCTACTGGAGTTTGTTTGAACCCGCAGTTGATCTGTATCCTCCACTGGCTTTTCTTCTTTCTCTCTCTCTCTTATCCTCTGTTGTAATCTGGGCGAGAAGAAAGACAGATCGTTTTGACAACTGTGGACTGTGTGGCGTCAACACGGATGATAGCACACTGCTCCTGTCTTTGTCCGGAATGCAGAAAGATAGGCCTTTCTCTCTCTTTTCACTCTCAGGTCTTTCATAGATAGTAGACTGAAAAGAAGAGAAGAGGTGGGCCTGCCAGTACCAACAACAAACAGAACAGAAGAACATGTGTCTGTGTCTTTATTGAAGTCTATCAACGTGGATTTTTGTCATATTAAGATGTGAAGGGCAGAAATGACCATTCTCACTGGGGTAGACAAGCACCCCTCACTGAGATAATGACTCTTGTGAAGAATAATACATATAAATCAATTTTTCCTCTCACAAAGCGGAGGGAAAGACCCATTCATCCATTGGCACATTCCATTTTGGGGCTTCTTTAGAACACTTCTGTGGGCTTAATAGATTGTGACATCACTCAGAATGCTAGTCGTGTCCCATTTGTCATTAGGATTGTGTGGGACAGAAAGATTAGCTGTTTTGTTCCCTAGCTGTCTGTCTGCTCTTTGGAAAGGTCTGAATCGGCTTCCTATCACCAGTTTATTAAAATGTTTCTTTGTTGGGAAAACCCCAAGGGGGATGGGGGAGTGTGTCTGTCTGTGTGTGAGTGTGTATGTGTGCTTGTGCGTGTGCGTCTGTGTGTGTGCCCAATGCGGACAGTATTGGACGGGCGAGTAACTGACATAGCAGTTAGCTGCTGGTTTTAACACGTTGTGAGATTTATATCAGCTCTACAAAACAGCTTTAACCCCCAGCCTCTTGTCACACAGCTTTTGGCTGCTTTGCCATTCTCTCTGCCCGCTTATACCTCATTTCCATTTCAGCCATATTCATTTCACAGGTGGTTTTAAAAAGCTTGCTTTGGCCCTTAAACTCTGCTTCCTTTAGTAAACACACCGCTGCTTGGCTTATTGCAGAACTTGACCGACCTGTTATTTCAAATACAGACCAAGCCTCTCTCCAACCCCAACCTCGACAGGTTTATTTACCCTGCTGGCCTAGCGCTGTGCCTAGCGTGAACACCATGTTAGTGTAGCCTAATGTAGATATCAGCACCTTTAGTATCAGGGCCCACAGGGAGGCTCTTTGATCCGGCTGCCAGGATACAGCTCCTCAGGATACAGCTCCAGCCCTCACCCTGCACTGTTCCCCAACCCTCGCCCTGTTCCCCGGGCCCTCGCCCTGCCCTGTTCCCCAGCCCTCACCCTGCCCTGTTCCCCGGCCCTCACCCTACCCTGCTCCCCGGCCCTCACCCTGCCCTGCTCCCCGGCCCTCGCCCTGCCCTGTTCCTCCGGCCTTCGCCATGCCCTGTTCCCTGGCCCTCACCCTGCCCTGTTCCCCGGCCCTCACCCTGCCCTGTTCCCCGGCCCTCACCCTGCCCTGTTCCCCAGCCCTCGACCTGCCCTGTTTCCCAGCCCTCACTCTGCCCTGTTCCCCGGCCCTCACCCTGCCCTGTTCCCCAACCATCACCCTGCCCTGTTCCCGGCCCTCACCCTGCCCTGTTCTCCAGCCCTAGCCCTGCCCTGTTCCCCAGCCCTCGCCCTGCCCTGTTCTGCACCCTGCCCTGTTCTGGAGAGTTATGCAGGCTCACACCCCAGAAGGTGAAAGGGCATCAGAAACGTTTAGTTGTATGGTGTCACCTGCCTCAGACTACAGCACAGCCAGCAAAACAGATGGTACTTCAATAGAATAGAATACAATACACACAGAACTTCTTGTCAACATAGTCACATACGACACAGTATAGTATTTCCAATCTGGAATAACACAGCAACAGAAACGAAGTCGGTCAGTAACCAAACAGTGTAACAGATACTGAAACTACAGCAAAATAGTCACTCTATTTCTCAGGAATATTATTTGTCCCTCCAAACTTAGCAGGAGCAGGACCTTCACAAAAAACAAGCCTGTGGTCTCGACTTTGAGCCTCTCCTAATATACAACATTTGGGTTTGGGCTAACCACCCCACATAACACTTACAGAAGCTCAAACACGAGACTTAGTAATAGACAGGCTGTGTAACTGAGACAGTCACTGTGGAATAGACATTTTACAGCTTTAGAAACATATTTGAAACAGGCCGTATAGAGTTCTCTCCCTCTCTCTCCCCACATCCATCTCCCTGGTCGGGGATTTTCTATCCACTTGGGTTGTGTGTGGAACTCCCCTTTCCTGCCACTGTCTTCTCAGGCCAAGTGAACAGCTAACAGCCTCTGGTGCCCACAGTTGCAGCTGTACAGCGATACTGTTACTGTCACATGGGCTGGCTTGGCCGCTGGAACCCTACCTCTAAAATATTAGAAACCAAACAACCACAACCTCTCCCCTGTCAGCCTGCCTCTCTCAGCCCCCCTCCGCCTCATAGGCCAATAGGGCCAAGGGCTGTGAGCTGCTGCTGGGGCATGAGCAGTAATGAAAATAAAAATGATGATTATGGTGATGATGATGATGCATTGTCAATTGGAGACAATGACCTTCACCTTCATCTCATGTCACAATAAGGTTAAAGCACCGCTACATCACCAGAGACAGTGAAAGCCACTTGTGACTCAAGGGCGTTTCTTTTGCATTTAATTATAAATTGGTTACTGCAACGAATAGGTGAGAGGATATTCCTGCCTCATCCCCTCCATGCTGTGCTCTGGATCCAACTTTAACCTTCATAGCCCACCCCAGCCTCAACATTCACCCCTTCACCCTTCATATCATATCAGGGCCAAGGCATGCCAGCCCAGCCAGGGTGGTTCAGGAACTTTATGGACCATGGGTGGCAGCAATAACAGCACTGAAAATAGCCCTGGTCCTCCACCCTGTGAACCATTAGCGCGATATTTACCCAGCCTAGTTCTTATTCTACCCCAGAGTAACCAACACCAACAACATGCCTTACGTAGTCCCAGTCCTGGTAAGGCGACCCACCACAATGTTATTTGGGTGTCCGTCTGTAAAGCCCCTATGCTAACTTATTGGCACCCTCTTAAAAATGATTGATTTCCGTGGGGGCAAAGCTCATAAAAGGGGAAAAGTGGGGGGTTATTGACATTTAAACTATGTTTTGATGTCGGGTTACGAGACTTCTGGGGAATAACAGCTGGCAGAGCCAGAGAGCTGGAGGGTGGGGTGCTGGGGAAGGCTGGCAGGGTGAAGCAAGGCAAGATGGCAAGATGTAATATTGTATGACAAAATGTACTGTATGTGACTGACTGGAGTTTGAATCCAGGTCTCTTACACGCCACAAGACTGTGTTAGCCCGCTGAGCTAAACCCTAGGTCAATGCAGCTGCCCCTCACTTGCCAATAACAGCAGGCTATTTAAAAGCTATTTACTGCATGGGATTAGCTTTACAGACATAGCTAGCCTAACCATAGCTAACATAGCTAACCATACACCTCCACTCACAGACATAGCTTTACAGACATAGCTAGCCTAACCATAGCTAACATAGCTAACCATACACCTCCACTCACAGAGAACACCAGCAGAGAGAGAGAGAGAGGAAAACTAGGGAGGGGTTACAGTCCAAAATATAACTTACTCTAATAGCTGTGACAATATAGTGCCAATAAAAGGCTGTTATTATGCGTCTCGGGTTTCTGTGCAGCATGTGTTAGAATCATTCACAGGGATCAAACAGGCCTCCCTCTTCCAGTCCTCTATTTTGACTGGCGTTAGATACACCGGATGATAAGGCGAATTAAGCTTTAACCTATGGTCACTGTGTGTCACACACGGCTAGACTGATTTCTCTGAAATGAAACACTTCCTCTAATTTGATCGTAAGTCTCTGTTTTGACAGATGACCTTGATGGGCATATGAGTAGCTAGATCCACATTGATTCAAGCCTATACACCTAGAGAAACCCACTCCTTCTCTATGCTCTGACTGACCACATTCAACATAAATTTGAAAAAAAAAAAAAAAAAAAAGTTCCACGTTTTATTTGTCACATGCACACGAACAGTGAAATGCTTAACTTGCAAGCCCTACCTAACAGTGCAGTATTCAATATCAAAATAGTATAACCAATAAAATAACATGTATAAAAACAAGAAATAAGAGAGGACACTATATACAGGTCAGTGCCAGAACCACATTTACAATGTGCAGGGATACTGGAGTCTAACTGTAAGTCGCTCTGGATAAGAACGTCTGCTAAATGACTAAAATGTAAATGTAATGTAAATTAGTATTTGAGGTAGATATGTACATGTAGGCAGGGATTCATATATCAATCTATACCTAGTATATGGTTACTTGTAATGATATTGCATGAACAGATTTCTAACACTGTCGACTGCAGGCCTGAGCAAAGCAGCATAATAAAACATTTAATAAACACGGATACAATCATGATGCGTAAATATAGCCATGAATCTGAAAGTCTTCCACTGACACTTCATTTACTTAAATGGAAAAAATAATGGATTTAACGCTCTGGAGGTAAATGTAATAGTATCTATTAATATGCAACAGTATTGACTGCCTCCCGTCCATGTGGTGGTGAGTGTGGAAAAAGGCAGTAGCCTACTTGATTCAGATGAGCAGTATTAGACATGACTTCAGGCTTTCCACTGGTACTTTCACACTGCACTGGCTGTGTGGGAGGGCGTGAACGCCCACACAAACATGCGCGCACACAAACGCACACACACAAGCAATCTCAAACACACACTCTCGTAGATTCACACAGCTACACACACTACAGATAAAAGCACACAGCTACAAACACTTCTTAAGACTCATACACACACACTTACTCCATAAAACACACCCTCTGCTCAGACACACTACGACACACACAGATACACACAGATACACACAGATACACACAGACACACACAGATACACACATCTCCACACAGATACACACAGACACACACAGATACACACATCTCCACACAGACACACACAGACACACACAGACACACACAGATACACACAGATACACACAGATACACACACAGATACACACAGACAGGGGTAAAGGGAGATACACACAGACTATACACACAGACTATTGTCTGTGTGTATCTGTCATGGCAAGGCTAAACTGAGCCGTTGGTCTCCCAGAGACAATCATGAGAGTGGAAAGTGGAGTAGAAACAGGAGCTCTTTATAACCAGCTAGCTTCGTGTCAATATTACTCTTTCCCCCTCAGTGCACACAGCACAGGGCTCCGTTTCCACACACCATCCCCATCAGGCCTACCTACCTACCTACCTACCTGCCTGCCTGCCTGCCTGCCTGCCTGCCTGCCTGCCTGCCTGCCTGCCTGCCTGCCTGCCTACCTGCCTGCCTGCCTGCCTGCCTGCCTGCCTGCCTGCCTGCCTGCCTACCTGCCTGCCTGCCTGCCTGCCTGCCAGCCTCTCACCTTGCCTTCCGCACCTGGGGTTGTTTCTGGAGCCTGCTCTGTTACTGCCTGACACACACACACGCACACACACACTTACTCACACACAACCTGATCGCATTTGTCACTACCCCCTCAGCCCCCTCCCTTTACCCCTCAGCCCCCTCCCTTTACCTCCTCAGCCCCCTCCCTTTACCCCTCAGCCCCCCTCCCTTTACCCCTCTGCCCCCCTCCCTTTACCCACTCTGCCCCCTCCCTTTTCCCCCTCAGCCCCCTCCCTTTACCCCTCAGCCCCCTCCCTTTTCCCACTCTGCCCCCCTCCCTTTACCCCTCAGCCCCCTCCCTTTACCTCCTCAGCCCCCTCCCTTTACCCCCTCTGCCCCCCTCCCTTTACCCCCTCTGCCCCCCTCCCTTTACCCCTCAGCCCCCATCCCTTTACCCCTCAGCCCCCCTCCCTTTACCCCTCAGCCCCCTCCCTTTACCCCCTCTGCCCCATCCCTTTACCCCTCAGCCCCCCTCCCTTTACCCCCTCAGCCCCCCTCCTTTTACCCCTCAGCCGCCTCCCTTTACCCCTCAGCCCCCCTCCCCTTTACCCCCTCTGCCCCCCTCCCTTTACCCCTCAGCCGCCTCCCTTTACCCCCTCAGCACCCCTCCTTTTACCCCTCAGCCCCCTCACTTTACCCCCCTCAGCCGCACTCCCCTTACCCCCTCAGCCCCCTCCCACACCACTCCACCCATACATGGCTGATGGCTTTTTCCCAAAAATATTTGGGCTGTAACACAAGCCGTTCTGTCTTGTGTTTTCACTTCAAACAAACCTATTAATCACCTTAATCGCCCTCAATTAACCCCCCCTGCACCAGACGCTTTCTCCGCACGTCAGACTGAGAGGAACCAACCGCTCTGCGCTCGCCTCCGTCACCGTGGCCCACTCAACCAAACAGGTGATAAATCACCCACAAGGCCCCTCTCCAGCACCAGCGTAGGCAGGGTAATTCATATAATATCACTGTACCGAATGACAAAACATTAGCCACAGGGAAAAGGCTATTTGAAACCTGGAGAGGAGAGCCAGAGGGTCCGTTCGTGTCACTGGCTTTGGGAACGGGGGATCCCTAGTGTGGAGTGATGTTAAATGCAGCGAGAGAGAGAGAGAGAGAGAGAGAGAGAGAGAGAGAGAGAGAGAGAGAGAGAGAGAGAGAGAGAGAGAGAGAGGGAGAGAGAGAGGGAGAGAGAGATTGAAAAGAGAGAGAGAGAGGGGGAGAGAGAGATGCCACCCTAGGCACAACTACGACAACATAACCAACAAAAACGGGTCACAACTCCTGCAGCTCTGTAGCACACTGGGGATGTACATAGTCAATGGTAGGCTTTGAGGGGACTCCTGCAGTAGATACACCTATAGCTCATCTGTTGGCAGTAGCACTGTAGACTACTTTATCACTGACCTCAACCCAGAGTCTCTCAGAGCGTTCACAGTCAGCCCACTGACCCCTATCAGACCACAGCAAAATCACAGTCTACTTGAACAGAGCAATACTCATGAGGCATCAAAGCCAAAGGAACTAAATAATATTAAGAAATGCTATAGATGGAAGGAAAGTAATGTGGAAACCTACCAAAAAAAAATTAGGCAACAACAAATTCAATCAATTTTAGACAACTGTCACGCCCTGGCTCGGGGGACTCTCGTATGTTGAGCCAGGGTGTTAGTTTCTATGTTTTGTGTTGTAGGTTGTGGGTCTAGTTTGTATTTCTATGTTGGCCTGAGTGACTCCCAATCAGAGGCAACGAGTGTCAGCTGGTTGTCTCTGATTGGGAGCCATATTTAAACTGTCTGTCTTTTCCTTTGTGTTTGTGGTTTCTTGTTCTTATTTGGTTTGTGTTAAACCGTAGACATCACGTTATCGTCTGTTGTTTTGATCGTGTGATCAGTATAATAAATAATATGTTCACCTTCAACGCTGCGCCTTGGTCCTCCTCCTTAGACGATCGTGACAACAACTTCCTGGGTTAAACATTCCACTGTAATAGTGAAGGTGTAAACTTGGCAGTAGAAAACCTAAAAAGTAGATTTCACCTCTCTTTAAAAAATTTTTTTTTTTTGATGTTTTTTAGGGGGTAGATCAGCCATAATATCGCAGATAGATTGTAGCTTCCATTCATGTACTTGTCTGCATCACTTCCAATCCCTCATATATATTTTTTTAGCAAATATACATATATACAGTACCAGTCAGAAGTTTGGACACACCAACTCATTCAAGGGTTTTTCTTTATTTTACTATTTTCAACACTGTAGAATTATAGTGAAGACATCAAAACTATGAAATAACACATATGGAATCATGTAGTAACCAAAAAAGTGTTCAACAAATCAAAATATATTTTATATTTGAGATTCTTCAAAGTAGCCACCCTTTGCATTGATGACAGCGTTGCAAAATCTTGGCATTCACTCAACCAGCTTCATGAGGTAGTCACCTGGAATGCATTCAATTAACAGGTGTACTTTCTTAAAAGTTAATTTGTGGAATTTATTTCCTTCTTAATGCGTTTGAGCCAATCAGTTGTGTTGTGACAAGGTAGGGGGGGTATACAGAAGATAGCCCTATTTGGTAAAAGACCAAATCCATATTTATATTATGGCAAGAACAGCTCAAATAAGCAAAGAGAAACGACAGTCCATCATTACTTTAAGACATGAAGGTCAGTTAATCTGGAACATTTCAGGAACTTTGAAAGTTTCTTCAAGTGCTGTCGCAAAAACCATCAAGCGCTATGATGAAACTGGCTCGCATGAGGACCGCCACAGGAAAAGAAGACCAGGAGTTCATTAGAGTTAACTGCACCTCAGATTGCAGCCCAAATAAATGCTTCACAGAGTTCAAGTAACAGACACATCTCAACATCAACTGTTCAGAGACTGCGTGAATCAGGCCTTCATGGTCGAATTGCTGCAAAGAAACCACTACTAAAGGACACCAATATGAAGAAGAGACTTGCTTGGGCCAAGAAACATGAGCAATGGACATTAGAAATCTGTCCTTTGGTCTGATGAGTCCAAATTTGAGATTTTTGGTTCCAACCACCGTGTCTTTGTGAGACGCAGAGTAGGTGAACGGATCATCTCTGCATGTGTGGTTCCCACCATGAAGCATGGAGGAGGAGGTGTGATGGTGAGGGGGTGCTTTGCTGGTGACACTGTTGGTGATTTACTTAGAATTCAAGGCACACTTAACCACCATAGCTACCACAGCATTCTGCAGCGATACGCCATCCCATCTGGTTTGGGCTTAGTGGGACTATCATTTGTTTTGCAACTGGACAATGACCCAACACACCTCCAGGCTGTGTAAGGGCTATTTTACCAAGAAGGAGAGTGATGGAGTGCTGCATCAGATGACCTGGCCTCCACAATCCCCCGACCTCAACCAAATTGAGATGGTTTGGGATGAGTTGGACCGCAGAGTGAAGGAAAAGCAGCCAACAAGTGCTCAGCATATGTGGGAACTCCTTCAAGATGGTTGGAAACGCATTCCAGGTGAAGCTGGTAGAGAGAATGCCAAGAGTGTGCAAAGCTGTCATCAAGGCAAAGGGTAGCTATTTGAAGAATCTCAAATCTCAAATATATATATATACAGTGAGGGAAAAAAGTATTTCATCCCCTGCTGATTTTGTACGTTTGCCCACTGACAAAGAAATTATCAGTCTATAATTTTAATGGTAGGTTTATTTGAACAGTGAGAGACAGAATAAAAACAAAAAAATCCAGAAAAACGCATGTCAAAAATGTTATAAATTGATTTGCATTTTAATGAGGGAAATAAGTATTTGACCCCCTCTCAATCAGAAAGATTTCTAGCTCCCAGGTGTCTTTTATATGGGTAATGAGCTGAGATAAGGAGCACACTCTTAAAGGGAGTGCTCCTAATCTCAGCTTGTTACCTGTATAAAAGACACCTGTCCACAGAAGCAATCAATCAATCAGATTCCAAACTCTCCACCATGGCCAAGACCAAAGAGCTCTCCAAGGATGTCAGGGACAAGATTGTAGAACTACACAAGGCTGGAATGGGCTACAAGACCATCGCCAAGCAGCTTGGAGAGAAGGTGACAACAATTGGTGTGATTACTCGCAAATGGAAGAAACACAAAATAACTGTCAATCTCCCTCGGCCTGGGGCTCCATGCAAGATCTCACCTCGTGGAGTTGCAATGATCATGAGAACGGTGAGGAATCAGCCCAGAACTACACGGGAGGATCTTGTCACTGATCTCAAGGCAGCTGGGACCATAGTCACGAAGAAAACAATTGGTAACACACTACGCCGTGAAGGACTGAAATCCTGCAGCGCCCGCAAGGTCCCCCAGTTCAAGAAAGCACATACAGTGGGGAAAAAAAGTATTTAGTCAGCCACCAATTGTGCAAGTTCTCCCACATAAAAAGATGAGAGAGGCCTGTAATTTTCATAATAGGTACACGTCAACTATGACAGACAAATTGAGAAAAAAAAATCCAGAAAATCACATTGTAGGATTTTTAATGAATTTATTTGCAAATTATGGTGGAAAATAAGTATTTGGTCACCTACAAACAAGCAAGATTTCTGGCTCTCACAGACCTGTAACTTCTTCTTTAAGAGGCTCCTCTGTCCTCCACTCGTTACCTGTATTAATGGCACCTGTTTGAACTTGTTATCAGTATAAAAGACACCTGTCCACAACCTCAAACAGTCACACTCCAAACTCCACTATGGCCAAGACCAAAGAGCTGTCAAAGGACACCAGAAACAAAATTGTAGACCTGCACCAGGCCGGGAAGACTGAATCTGCAATAGGTAAGCAGCTTGGTTTGAAGAAATCAACTGTGGGAGCAATTATTAGGAAATGGAATACATACAAGACCACTGATAATCTCCCTCGATCTGGGGCTCCACGCAAGATCTCACCCCGTGGGGTCAAAATGATCACAAGAACGGTGAGCTAAAATCCCAGAACCACACGGGGGGACCTAGTGAATGACCTGCAGAGAGCTGGGACCAAAGTAACAAAGCCTACCATCAGTAACACACTACGCCGCCAGGGACTCAAATCCTGAGTGTCCCCTACTTAAGCCAGTACATGTCCAGGCCCGTCTGAAGTTTGCTAGAGTGCATTTGGATGATCCAGAAGAGGATTGGGGAGAATGTCATATGGTCAGATGAAACCAAAATAGAACTTTTTTGGTAAAAACTCAACTTGTCGTGTTTGGAGGACAAAGAATGCTGAGTTGCATCCAAAGAACACCATACCTACTGTGAAGCATGGGGGTGGAAACATCATGCTTTGGGGCTGTTTTTCTGCAAAGGGACCAAGACGACTGATCTGTGTAAAGGAAAGAATGAATGGGGCCATGTATCGTGAGATTTTGAGTGAAAACCTCCTTCCATCAGCAAGGGCATTGAAGATGAAACGTGGCTGGGTCTTTCAGCATGACAATGATCCCAAACACACCGCCCGGGCAACGAAGGAGTGGCTTCGTAAGAAGCATTTCAAGGTGCTGGAGTGGCCTAGCCAGTCTCCAGATCTCAACCCCATAGAAAATCTTTGGATGTAGTTGAAAGTCTGTGTTGCCCAGCGACAGCCC
The DNA here is from genome assembly GCF_020615455.1 of Coregonus clupeaformis. Taxonomy (NCBI): domain Eukaryota; kingdom Metazoa; phylum Chordata; class Actinopteri; order Salmoniformes; family Salmonidae; genus Coregonus; species Coregonus clupeaformis. The sequence goes on along the minus strand of NC_059211.1, from coordinate 26,199,970 downwards.
CAAAACATCACTGCTCTAGAGGAAATCTGCATGGAGGAATGGGCCAAAATACCAGCAACAGTGTGTGAAAACCTTGTGAAGACTTACAGAAAACGTTTGACCTGTGTCATTGCCAACAAAGGGTATATAACAAAGTATTGAGAAACTTTTGTTATTGACCAAATACTTATTTTCCACCATAATTTGCAAATAAATTCATAAAAAATCCTACAATGTGATTTTCTGGATTTTTTTCCCTCATTTTGTCTGTCATAGTTGACGTGTACCTATGATGAAAATTACAGGCCTCTCTCATCTTTTTAAGTGGGAGAACATGCACAATTGGTGGCTGACTAAATACTTTTTTTCCCCACTGTATACAGTGGGGAGAACAAGTATTTGATACACAGGTTTTCCTACTTACAAAGCATGTAGAGGTCTGTAATATTTATCATAGGTACACTTCAACTGTGAGAGACGGAATCTAAAACAAAAATCCAAAAAATCACATTGTATGATTTTTAAGTAATTAATTTGCATTTTATTGCATGACATAAGTATTTGATACATCAGAAAAGCAGAACTTAATATTTGGTACAGAAACCTTTGTTTGCAATTACAGAGATCATACGTTTCCTGTAGGTCTTGACCAGGTTTGCACACACTGCAGCAGGGATTTTGGCCCACTCCTCCATACAGACCTTCTCCAGATCCTTCAGGTTTCGGGGATGTCGCTGGGCAATACGGACTTTCAGCTCCCTCCAAAGATTTTCTATTGGGTTCAGGTCTGGAGACTGGCTAGGCCACTCCAGGACCTTGAGATGCTTCTTACGGAGCCACTCCTTAGTTGTACTGGCTGTGTGTTTTGGGTCGTTGTCATGCTGGAAGACCCAGCCACGACCCATCTTCAATGCTCTTACTGAAGGAAGGAGGTTTTTGGCCAAGATCTCGCGATACATGGCCCCATCCATCCTCCCCTCAATACGGTGCAGTCGTCCTGTCCCCTTTGCAGAAAAGCATCCCCAAAGAATGATGTTTCCACCTCCGGTTGGGATGGTGTTCTTGGGGTTGTACTCATCCTTCTTCTTCCTCCAAACACTGCGAGTGGAGTTTAGACCAAAAAGCTATATTTTTGTCTCATCAGACCACATGACCTTCTCCCATTCCTCCTCTGGATCATCCAGATGGTCATTGGCAAACTTCAGATGGGCCTGGACATGCGCTGGCTTGAGCAGGGGGACCTTGCGTGCGCTGCAGGATTTTAATCCATGATGGCGTACTGTGTTACTAATGGTTTTCTTTGAGACTGTGGTCCCAGCTCTCTTCAGGTCATTGACCAGGTCCTGCCGTGTAGTTCTGGGCTGATCCCTCACCTTCCTCATGATTATTGATGCCCCACGAGGTGAGATCTTGCATGGAGCCCCAGACCGAGGGTGATTGACCGTCATCTTGAACTTCTTCCATTTTCTAATAATTGCGCCAGCAGTTGTTGCCTTCTCACCAAGCTGCTTGCCTATTGTCCTGTAGCCCATACCAGCCTTGTGCAGGTCTACAATTTTATCCCTGATGTCCTTACACAGCTCTCTGGTCTTGGCCATTGTGGAGAGGTTGGAGTCTGTTTGATTGAGTGTGTGGACAGGTGTCTTTTATACAGGTAACGAGTTCAAACAGGTGCAGTTATTCCAGGTAATGAGTGGAGAACAGGAGGGCTTCTTAAAGAAAAACTAACAGATCTGTGAGAACCAGAATTCTTACTGGTTGGTAGGTGATCAAATACTTATGTCATGCAATACAATACAAATTAATTACTTAAAAATTATACAATATGATTTTCTGGATTTTTGTTTTAGATTCTGTCTATCACAGTTGAAGTGTACCTATGATACAAATTACAGACCTCTACATGCTTTGTAAGTTGGAAAACCTGCAAAATCAGCAGTGTATCAAATACTTGTTCTCCCCACTGTACATGCCCGTCTGAAGTTTGCCACTGAACATCTGAATGATTCAGAGGAGATCTGGGTGAAAGTGTTGTGGTCAGATGAGACCAAAATCGAGCTCTTTGGCATCAACTCAACTCGCCGTGTTTGGAGGAGGAGGAATGCTGCCTATGACCCCAAGAACACCATCCCCACGTCAAACATGGAGGTGGAAACATTATGCTTTGGGGGTGTTTTTCTGCTAAGGGGACAGGACAACTTCACCGCATCAAAGGGACGATGGACGGGGCCATGTACTGTCAAATCTTGGGTGAGAACCTCCTTCCCTCAGCCAGGGCATTGAAAATGGGTCGTGGATGTGTATTCCAGCATGACAATGACCCAAAACACATGGCCAAGGCAACAAAGGAGTGGCTCAAGAAGAAGCACATTAAGGTCCTGGAGTGGCCTAACCAGTCTCCAGACCTTAATCCCATAGAAAATCTGTGGAGGGAGCTGAAGGTTCGAGTTGCCAAACATCAGCCTCAAAAACCTTAATGACTTGGAGAAGTTCTGCAAAGAGGAGTGGGACAAAATCCCTCCTGAGATGTGTGCAAACCTGGTGGCCAACTACAAGAAACGTCTGACCTCTGTGATTGCCAACAAGGGTTTTGCCACCAAGTACTAAGTCATGTTTTGCAGAGGGGTCAAATACTTATTTCCCTCATTAAAATGCAAATCAATTTATAACATTTTTGACATGCGTTTTTCTGTCACCTCTGTAGCTCAATTGGTAGAGCATGGCGCTTGTAATGCCAGGGTAGTGGGTTCGATCCCCGGGACCACCCATACGTAAAAATGTATGCACACATGACTGTAAGTCGCTTTGGAAAAATGTGTCTGTTAAACGGTGTATTATTATTATAAATAAACCTACCATTAAAATTATAGACTGATCATTTCTTTGTCAGTGGGCAAACGTACAAAATCAGCAGGGGATCAAATACTTTTTTTCCTCACTGTATATATAACACTTTTTGTTACTACATGATTCCATATGTGTTATTTCATAGTTTTGATGTCTTCACTATTATTCTACAATGTAGAAAATAGTATAAATAAAGAAAAACCCTTGAATGAGTAGGTGTTCTAAAACTTTTGACCGGTAGTGTATATTTTCCTTTATTACTTTCTAACCCTACCACCCCTCCCCTAATTGGAGTAAACTAGTGAACAACAACACTTATGACTCTACTTCCAGCTTATACAGACTATATACATTTTATGGACACAGTCTATTTTACAATAGTTCTATTTTGTTTGTTTTTACTCCTGTCCTTCCTCTACCATCAACCTCTCCCATCTATGTCTGATGTCCATCCGGTTTGATTTCTATTTGTCATATCTTTCAAACTGTGCTCTTTCACAAAAGTTCTTCACCTATAACCTATATACGTAAGATGGACACAGTATGTTTTACATTAGTTATCTTGTTGTTATTAGTCCCAACCTTCAGCTCTGTTCAACCCCTCCCATCTATCTCTTAACACCATCCATATAGGATTTCTATTTGCCAAATATTTTTCAACTGTGCTGTGATGTTTCACAAAGGTTCTGAACCTTTCTATTCTCATTGTTTCTACAGATTGTAAATTGAAAATAAACATTTTTGCTAAAAGTATTATTATATTATTGATCGATTGACTATGACTTTTCAAATCACCCAGTAGTGCTATCTGCAGGGTTAGCTCCAGGTAAATATTGCAATTCTTCAGCCATTCCTGGACCTGTGACCAAAAACAAGCTACATATGGACAGTACCAGAACAAATTATCTAATGATTCTGTTTCTTCGCAGCAAAATCTGCAGAGCTGGGAAGATTGTATCCCCCATATACAGTGGGGAAAAAAAGTATTTAGTCAGCCACCAATTGTGCAAGTTCTCCCACTTAAAAAGATGAGAGAGGCCTGTAATTTTCATCATAGGTACACGTCAACTATGACAGACAAATTGAGAGAAAAAAAATCCTGAAAATCACATTGTAGGATTTTTAATGAATTTATTTGCAAATTATGGTGGAAAATAAGTATTTGGTCACCTACAAACAAGCATGATTTCTGGCTCTCACAGACCTGTAACTTCTTCTTTAAGAGGCTCCTCTGTCCTCCACTCGTTACCTGTATTAATGGTACCTGTTTGAACTTGTTATCAGTATAAAAGACACCTGTCCACAACCTCAAACAGTCACACTCCAAACTCCACTATGGCCAAGACCAAAGAGCTGTCAAAGGACACCAGAAACAAAATTGTAGACCTGCACCAGGCTGGGAAGACTGAATCTGCAATAGGTAAGCAGCTTGGTTTGAAGAAATCAACTGTGGGAGCAATTATTAGGAAATGGAAGACATACAAGACCACTGATAATCTCCCTCGATCTGGGGCTCCACGCAAGATCTCACCCCGTGGGGTCAAAATTATCACAAGAACGGTGAGCAAAAATCCCAGAACCACACGGGGGACCTAGTGAATGACCTGCAGAGAGCTGGGACCAAAGTAACAAAGCCTACCATCAGTAACACACTACGCCGCCAGGGACTCAAATCCTGCAGTGCGAGACGTGTCCCCTGCTTAAGCCAGTACATGTCCAGGCCCGTCTGAAGTTTGCTAGAGTGCATTTGGATGATCCAGAAGAGGATTGGGAGAATGTCAGATGAAACCAAAATAGAACTTTTGGTAAAAACTCAACTCGTCGTGTTTGGAGGACAAAGAATGCTGAGTTGCATCCAAAGAACACCATACCTACTGTGAAGCATGGGGGTGGAAACATCATGCTTTGGGGCTTTTTCTGCAAAGGGACCAGGACGACTGATCCGTGTAAAGGAAAGAATGAATGGGGCCATGTATCGTGAGATTTTGAGTGAAAACCTCCTTCCATCAGCAAGGGCATTGAAGATGAAACGTGGCTAGGTCTTTCAGCATCACAATGATCCCAAACACACCGCCCGGGCAACGAAGGAGTGGCTTCGTAAGAAGCATTTCAAGGTCCTGGAGTGGCCTAGCCAGTCTCCAGATCTCAACCCCATAGAAAATCTTTGGAGGGGAGTTGAAAGTCCGTGTTGCCCAGCGACAGCCCCAAAACATCACTGCTCTAGAGGAGATCTGCATGGAGGAATGGGCCAAAATACCAGCAACAGTGTGTGAAAACCTTGTGAAGACTTACAGAAAACGTTTGACCTGTGTCATTGCCAACAAAGGGTATATAACAAAGTATTGAGAAACTTTTGTTATTGACCAAATACTTATTTTCCACCATAATTTGCAAATAAATTCATAAAAAATCCTACAATGTGATTTTCTGGATTTTTTTTCCTCAATTTGTCTGTCATAGTTGACGTGTACCTATGATGAAAATTACAGGCCTCTCTCATCTTTTTAAGTGGGAGAACTTGCACAATTGGTGGCTGACTAAATACTTTTTTTCCCCACTGTAAATGACATTTTATTGGTTGCAAGAATTTTGCATAATAATTTAAATTGAACAATTCTAAGTCAATTATTTAGTCCTTAAATGAAACTGGTATACTATTTTATTTATCACAATTTTCTTTAACCTATTATGGTCTTTAATGCAGGGCCGACAGACAAGCTCCTTACTTTTTCCCCCTTCTACTTTCCTCTTCCATTTTGCGGTAATGCTGCAATTAGTTGGTTGTAATTTTGGGTAGAGCAGACATTTCCATATGCGTTTGTTAGCTGCATGTGTGACATAACTCCACCAGTCCTACCTATGATATAATTTATGAAGATTACACCTTTTTTAAACATTCTTTCAAAAAACAATGTTTTTTTATCAATCAGTATATTTGAGTTTAACCACAATTGTTTTAGAAATAGTGATATTTGGGAGATTATTTCCTTTTCAAATAACTGAAAGTGAGAGGTTGTAATCTGAATAAAGGGAAAAAGGCCATTCTTGAACATAGGGTGAGACATTCTTACTAATTTGCTAGAGAACCAGTTTGGATTTAAGCATAACTTTTGTATGACTGAAGCTTTTAGTGAGAGGTCTAATGCTTTAATATTTAATAATTTCTGCCCATCGAATTCATATTCATTATAAAAATAGGCCCGTTTACTTTTGTCTGGCTTGTCATTCCAAATCAAATGTAATATTTTTTTCTCATATAATTTAAAAAACAGGTCGCTAGGTGTAGGCAAGACCATAAGCATATAGGTAAACTGGGATATTACTAAAGAGTTAATCAGGGTGACTTTTCCACAAATAAACAAATAGACATTTACCTTTCCATGTAGCAAGATCTTATCTATTTTTGCTAACTTTCTATAAAAATGTATTGGAGTGAGATCATTTCTTTATTTCGGCATATGTATACCGAGTATATCCACATCACCATCAGACCATTTTATTGGTAAACTACACGATAATGAAAAAAAAAGTTGTATTTTTTATTGATCCAATACGGAATATAGTACACATCATAATCTGGTTGTAATCCAGAGAGGTTAGAACATGTATCTAGATCCTCTATGAGGCTGTGGATGGATCCACATTGTGGATTTAAGAGAAAATATGAATCATCAGTGTACAATGACACCTTTGTTTTTAAGCCCTGGATTTCTAATCCCTTGATATTATTGTTGGATCTGATTTTAATCGCTAACATTTCGATGGCCATAATAAATAGATATGCCGATAGTGGAAACCTTGTTTTAATCCTCTTGACAGTTTAAAACTGAAATAGCCATTGTTTACTATTTTACACCTAGGGTTACTATACATGATTTTAACCCATTTTATAAGAGAATCTCCGAAATTGAAATGTTCCAGGCATTTATATATAAACTCCAGTCGTACTTTATCAAAAGCCTTTTCAAAGTCAGCTATGAATAGCAGGCCTGGTTTCCCAGATTTTTCATAGTGTTCTATTGTTTCCAGTACTTGCCTTATACACTGCTCAAAAAAATAAAGGGAACACTTTAACAACACAATGTAACTCCAAGTCAATCACACTTCTGTGAAATCAAACTGTCCACTTAGGAAGCAACACTGATTGACAATACATTTCACATGCTGTTGTGCAAATGGAATAGACAACAGGTGGAAATTATAGGCAATTAGCAAAACACCCCCAATAAAGAACTGGTTTGCAGGTGGTGACCACAGACCACTTCTCAGTTCCTATGCTTCCTGGCTGATGTTTTGGTCACTTTTGAATGCTGGCGGTGCTTTCACTCTAGTGGTAGCATGAGACGGAGTCTACAACCCACACAAGTGGCTCAGGTAGTGCAGCTCATCCAGGATGGCACATCAATGCGAGCTGTGGCAAGAAGGTTTGCTGTGTCTGTCAGCGTAGTGTCCAGAGCATGGAGGCGCTACCAGGAGACAGGCCAGTACATCAGGAGACGTGGAGGAGGCCGTAGGAGGGCAACAACCCAGCAGCAGGACTGCTACCTCCGCCTTTGTGCAAGGAGGAGCAGGAGGAGCACTACCAGAGCCCTGCAAAATGACCTCCAGCAGGCCACAAATGTGCATGTGTCTGCTCAAACGGTCAGAAACAGACTCCATGAGGGTGGTATGAGGGCCTGACGTCCACAGATGGGGGTTGTGCTTACAGCCCAACACCGTGCAGGACGTTTGGCATTTGCCAGAGAACACCAAGATTGGCAAATTTGCCACTGGCGCCCTGTGCTCTTCACAGATGAAAGCAGGTTCACACTGAGCACATGTGACAGACGTGACAGAGTCTGGAGACGCCGTGGAGAATGTTCTGCTGCCTGCAACATCCTCCAGCATGACCGGTTTGGCGGTGGGTCAGTCATGGTGTGGGGTGGCATTTCTTTGGGGAGCCGCACAGCCCTCCATGTGCTCGCCAGAGGTAGCCTGACTACCATTAGGTACCGAGATGAGATCCTCAGACCCCGTGTGAGACCATATGCTGGTGCGGTTGGCCCTGGGTTCCTCCTAATGCAAGACAATGCTAGACCTCATGTGGCTGGAGTGTGTCAGCAGTTCCTGCAAGAGGAAGGCATTGATGCTATGGACTGGCCCGCCCGTTCCCCAGACCTGAATCCAATTGAGCACACCTGGGACATCATGTCTCGCTCCATCCACCAACGCCACGTTGCGCCACAGACTGTACAGGAGTTGGCGGATGCTTTAGTCCAGGTCTGGGAGAAGATCCCTCAGGAGACCATACGCCACCTCATCAGGAGCATGCCCAGGCGTTGTAGGGAGGTCATACAGGCACGTGGAGGCCACACACACTACTGAGCCTCATTTTGACTTGTTTTAAGGACATTGCATCAAAGTTGGATCAGCCTGTAGTGTGGTTTTCCACTTTAATTTTGAGGGTGACTCCAAATCCAGACCTCCATGGGTTGATAAATTTGATTTCCATTGATAATTTTTGTGTGATTTTGTTGTCAGCACATTCAACTATGTAAAGAAAAAAGTATTTAATAAGATTATTTAATTCATTCAGATCTAGGATGTGTTATTTTAGTGTTCCCTTTATTTTTTTGAGCAGTGTATTATCTCCAATGTATCGTCCATGTAAAAACCTGTCTGATTAGGATGAATAATGTCCGACATTATTATATTTTGAAGTGTAAGGGGCCTCCAATTTTTTTAATGGACTGGATCTTTATATTTCCCACTTGTATCCTGTTTCAGTAATAAAGAAATCAGACCTTCTTGTTGAGTGTCTGACAATCTACCATTTACATAGGAGTGGTTAAAACATGCTAATAATGGTCCTCTGAGTATATCAAAAAAGGTTTGGTATACCTCAACTGGTATGCCATCCAGCCCTGGAGTTTTCCCGGACTTGAAGGCTTTAATTGCATCAAGAAGCTCCTCCTCTGTAATTTCGCCTTCACATGAGTCTTTCAGTACAGCTGTTAATTTTACATTATCAATAGAAAAAAAATCCATACAATTAGCTCCGGTTAGAGGAGATGGAGGAGACTAAAACGAAAACATATGCTTAAAGTACTTTGCTTCCTCCTTCAAAATATAATTAGGTGAATCATGGGTGACTCTGTCATTTGTAACCAGTTTCAGTAAATTATTTTTGGTAGCATTTCTATGTTGACGATTAAAAAAGAATTTGGTGCATTTTTCCCCATATTCCATCAGGTTTGCTTTATTTGTATAATATATTACACTTGATCTTTCTTGAATAAATTCCTCCATTTCTATTTGCTTTTCCTCAAACCTATTCTGAGCCTCTATGGTACAGTTTTTATTGCTATCTATCTGCTCTGTTAGACCTTCTATTTCCTTTGTTAGTATGGACTCTTTTGACCTAAATTGCTTTTGTTTTTGAGAAGAGTACTGAATTGCATGGCCTCTCAGCTTCCCTATCAAATCAAAACATTTCAAGCAGAAAATCTAAGAAAATTAACTTCAATGACATATGGTTTGATGAAGAATGCAAAAACCTAAGAAAGAAATTGAGAAACTTATACAACCAAAAACATAGAGACCCAGAAAACCTGAGGCTACGCCTCCAATATGGTGAATCACTAAAACAATACAGAAATACACTACGGAAAAAGAAGGAACAACATGTCAGAAATCAGCTCAATATAATTGAAGAATGCATAGACTCTAACCACTTCTGGGAAAATTGGAAAACACTAAACAAACAACAACAGGAAGAGTTATCTATCCAAAACGGAGATGTATGGGTAAACCACTTCTCCAATCTTTTTGGCCCTATAACAAAGAACAAACAGCAAAAACATATACATGATCATATACAAATCTTAGAATAAACTATTAAAGACTACCAGAACACCAGAATTTCATTGAATGAAGTAGTCCCCTGTAGCTCATTTGGTAGAGCATGGCGCTTGCAACACCAGGGTTGTGGGTTCGTTTCCCACGGGGGGCCAGTATGAAAAATGTATGCACTCACTAACTGTATGTCGCTCTGGATAAGAGCGTCTGCTAAATGACTAAAATGTAAATGAACAACAGGAAAAAATACAAACCAACCCAAAAAGGCTGGTGGTGTTGATGGTATCCTAAATGAAATTATAAAATATACAGACCACAAATTCCAATTGGCTATACTTAAACTATTTAACATCATCCTTAGCTCTGGCATCTTCCCCAATATTTGGAACCAAGGACTGATCACCCCAATTCACAAAAGTGGAGACAAATTTGACCCTTATAACTACAGTGGGAAGATCCTCTGCATTATCATTAACAGCAGACTCGTACATTTCCTCAGTGAAAACAATGTACTGAGTAGACGTCAAATTGACTTTTTAACAAATTACCACGTACTCACCCTGCACACCCTAATTGACAAAGAACAAACCATAACAAAGGCAAAGTCTTCTCATGCTTTGTTGATTTCACAAAAGCTCTTGACTCAATTTCGCATGAGGGCCTGCTATACAAATCGATGGAAAGTGGTGTTGGGGGAAAAATAATGGTGCTCCAAAAAAGGTCCAGTTGCCAGGACCACAAATAAAATTCCATCTAGACACCGTTGCCCTAGAGCACACAAAAAAACTATAGATACCTCGGCCTAAACATCAGCGCCACAGGTAGCTTCCACAAAGCTGTGAACGATCTGAGAGACAAGGCAAGAAGGGCCTTCTATGCCATCAAAAGGAACATAAAATTTGACATACCAATTAGGATCTGGCTAAAAATACTTGAATCAGTTTGTTGTGGAAATTCTTACACAGGGACACTCGAAGTCAATCTTAAATTAATCATTGTTTATAGTCAGCGCGGTGGAGAGGTTCCAACCAACTCAATTCACCATAGTACACATGTCAATCACAAGCTCTGCTGGGGCCGTCCCAGCAGTTGTCTTATATACGGCTATACACAGACAAGTTATATTTGTATGATTTAGCATAATACATACATAATTACCGTTTTGTTTCATTCATGTGACAGACCAATACCTCACGAGGCTTCTTCTCTCTAAGCTGAGACCTTGCAACTGAGATATCTTCCATTCTCAAAAGAAAGGTCTGGGCGTACTGCCAAATTGCAGCTACTCATAGTGAGGATTCGTTCAGTCAGTCACTTGCATGAACACAGAAATTGGTTCATAGAAAAGCACAAACATAGAACATAGAAATGTATAGAATAGAAAAGCTCCAACATTAAACTCTCCATCACAAGTTATAGAACCCTTTATGGTTGTGAGGTCTGCGGTCTGCTCACCAACCAAGAATTCACAAAATGGGACAAACACCAAATTGAGAATCTGCATGCAGAATTCTGCAAAAATATCCTCTGTGTACCACGTAAAACAACAATAAATGCATGCTGAGCAGAATTTGGCCAATACCCACTAATTATCAAAATCCAGAAAAGAGCCGTTAAATTCTACAATCACCTAAAAGAAAGCGATTCCCAAACCTTCCATAACAAATCCCTCACCTACAGAGAGATTAACCTGGAGAAGAGTCCCCTAAGCAAGCTGGTCCTGGGGCTCTGTTCACAAACACAAACATACCCCACAGAGCCCCAGGACAGAAAGACTGAGAGAGAAGGGTAGAAAGAAAGAGAGAAGTGCAATGCTAAGGAAAATCATTCAGGACAGGAAAGATTTTACCTTGTCAATCATGCTTGAGTGCCTTGTATCCCCTTTATTGCTGATAGCTCATTGGGTTACTCACACTGGTGCTCTGCCAAATGTTGGACATCTAAGATGTAAGTATGTTGCTTTGAACACGTATTTACAGATGGCTCTCTCCTGTTACAACACTGAGAGACTTGGATCATCACAGACGTCGGAGAGGCAGCATGTTGACGGGTAGGACACAATTCAATCAGAGACAGCGGTAGTGATTGCGATGTAACATTTACACCCAAAGCCTGTGTGTGTCATATTTCACGGAAAAACTAAAAAAACTAAAACAACTAGATGGATGTGAATTTCAAAACGTAATTCCTTATCACACAGATACAGAGACAGCACTGACGGATTTAGATCACTTTTATAATAACGTATAGGGGGCAGAAAATCTAAATGGTGGACAGGAAGTAGAGGACATGATGGACTCATGCTAATGTTTTCAACTAGATCATAAGCTAGTGTCTATTTTTTATTTTATTTTATTTGACCAGGCAAGTCAGTTAAGAACAAATTCTTATTTACAATGACGGCCTACACCGGCCAAACCCGGACGACGCTGGGCCAATTGTGCGCCGCCCCTATGGGACTCCCAATCACGGCCGGTTGTGATACAGCCTGGAATCGAACCAGAGGGTCTGTAGTGACGCCTCAAGCACTGAGATGCAGTGCCTTAAGACCGCTGTGCCACTCATAGAGTTGATTGTGGTATCATTACACATGAAGACTGTACAACGTTATAAATAAACCTTGAGGCCTCTTTAAATCATCCACCCACTCATTGACCGGTGATCAGTCACGACCTGTCCTGTGTAAAAGCCCTTGGCTGACTGTGAGAAAAGCCCCTGACACTGTGTTGACAGATAGATGCCTCTGGAACAGCACAGTGAAGGAGGTGATTGTCAGGTTTTCATAGTCACTGAGTGTTTCTCAACACAATGGGCAAGGATAGGTAGGTTTGTTTATTCAGCAGAGATGGAGGAGTGGGAAGGTCGGGTTTGTTAATTTTGGCTGAGAACCAAGGGGACTTTAAGAAGACACTGGTTCAGTGAATCACTAGGCCTTAGCTGTGAACACAAAGCATGGCTAGAGGGTTGATCTGATAACTAGTTACGCCTCTGAGTATATGCAGGGTTAATCAACTGGGGCTTGATAACATGGTTCTGTTGAGAACGTAATGGTTACACGTGTGTTGATTGGATTAGACTGAAGCACAGTAGACCATCTCTAGCCCTTTGAACCAGGGAAGGAGAGGGAGACAGGCCTCAAGCCACAGGCACGCACACACACACACATACACACACACCTGTTTCCACACACAGAGGCCCCTATGGGAGTCACTACAGACCAGGGGTCGATCAGGCCACACACTCTCTCTCTCTCCTTTACATTACACTTATGTTTCATCCCATCACGTGTTATACTGTATATTTGCATACTGTATGTACTCACAGATTAGCCCATAGTCAACCATTCCAACACGCGTCTTTAAAGCTACTGTATGGAGACCAGAGACTAGAGAGTTGGGACCTTGGAATATACAATAAATTAGATTACGTAACAGCCCAAGAGTGTGTGTGATTCCATGTTTCTTTCAGCAAATGTGACTATTTATTAATCAAATAGATACCATATGAAGGTAACAAAAGCTCCCTTTTAACCGAAAACCATCAGTCACTTAAGATTGAAAGCCTAATCCACTGACACTGAATATAGTGTACTGACTGAGTAGCAGCAGCAGCCATGCAGTCAGTAAAGCACTTAGAGGCAGTGGAAGGTTTTGCTCACGGAAGTCTCCAACTCTCCAACTCTCCTCTCTCCTCATCATGTCCCCATCATTAACACACTGAGTGAAGACTCCCGCCCCAAGAGTAATATTTATCAATCATCATCGTGTGTGGAGGGAGGAAAGCCCCTCCATTCCCTGCTAGTTTCCACAGAATACAGTTCTCATAGTACTCAATCACTGCCTTCCAAGTCACGGACACCAGAGAAATAACACTGAGGCTGTCTATATAGTGCACTACTTTTGACCATGGCCAATAGGGCTCTGGTCAAAAGTAGCGCACTATGTAGGGAATAGGGTGCCATTTGGGACTCAGACTGAATAAGCAGCAGGAATGAATCGGCTACTGAACCACCACCAGTCTGAATCAACAACGACAGACAGACAAATGACAAATACAGCCCCAGAGGCTAACAAATGGGGATAGTTTTCTCCCCAAAACGACAGAGTATTATGGCTTGTGGATGGATGGCTGCTAAAAATAGGTCTGACATAAACAAGTTCTGTTAAACTTAAGGGGTTTACGCACCGATGAGCAGAGCTGCTCTGTCGATTTGGGAGACTGTGTTCCACTTAAGCAGCCGGGGCTTTTCCTGAGCAGATCATGCAGAGCAATGACTCTACGTTCACAAGATCAAATCAAATCACATGTTATTTGTCACATGCTTGGTAAACAACAGGTGTAGACTAACAGTGAAATGCTGACTTACGGGCCCTTTTCCAACAATGAAGAAAAATATACAAAATTAAAATTAAAATGGAAAAGTGACACGAGGAATAAATACACAGCGAATAATGAATAACAATAACGATATAAAAATAACATGGCTATATACAGGGAGTAGAAAATAACATGGCTATATACAGGGAGTAGAAAATAACATGGCTATATACAGGGAGTAGAAAATAACATGATTATATACAGAGAGTAGTATTAACATGGCTATATACAGGGAGTACCAGTATCGAGTTGCTGTGAAGAGGTACGAGGTAATAACATGGCTATATACAGGGAGTACGAGTACCGAGTCGATGTGAAGGGGTACAAGGTAATTGAGGTAGCTATGTACATAGGGATAAAGTGACTAGGCAACAGGAAAGATAATAGACAGTTGCATCAGCATATGTGGTGAATGTGAAAGTGTGTGTGTGAATGTCTGTGTGTGTGCGCATGTTATGTGTGTAGTATGCGTATGTAGTGTGTGTGTGTGTGTATATGTGAGTGTGTTGGGATGTCAGTGTAAGTATCTGTGAGTGTGTGGGTAGAGTCCAGTGTGTGTGCTTAGAGTCAGTGCAAAAGAGTACAGGTAGCCATTTGACTAGCTATTTAGCAGTCTTGTTTAGCAGTCTTATGGCTTGGGGGTAGAAGCTGTTCAGGGTCCTGTTGGTTCCAGACTTGGTGCACTGGTACTGCTTGCTGTGCGGTAGCAGAGAGAACAGTCTATGGCTTGGGTGGCTGGAGTCTTTGACAATTTTTTGGGACCTTACTCTGACACTGCCTGGTATAGAGGTCCTGGATGGCAGGGAGATGGGCCCCAGTGACGTACTGGGCCGTACTCACCTCCCTCTGTAGCGCCTTGCGGTCAGATGCCTTGCATTTGCCTTACTAAGCTCCGATGCAGCCAGTAAAGATGCTCTCAATGGTGCAGCTGTAGAACTTATTGAGGATCTGAGGGCCCATGACAAATATTTTAATCCACCAGAGGGAGAGTGTCTTGCCCTCTTCACAACTGTGTGGGTGTGTGTGGACCATGTGATGTGGACACCGAGTGATGTGGACACCGAGGAACTTGAAGCTCTCGACCCGCTCCACTACAGCCCCATCGATGTGGATGGGGGCGTGCTCGCCTCTCCATTTCCTGTAGTCCACAATCAACTCCTTTGTCTTGCTGACATTGAGGGAGAGGTTGTTGTCTTGGCACCACACTGCCAGGTCTCTGACCTCCTCCCTAGAGGCTGCCTCATCATCGTCGGTGATCAGTCCTACCACGGTTGTGTCGTCAGCAAACTCGATGATGGTGTTGAAGTCATGCGTGGCCAAGCAGTCGTGGGTGAACAGGGAGTACAGGAGGGGACTAAGCACACACCACTGTGGGGCCCCAATGTTGAGGGTCAGTAGTGGCGGATGTGTTGTTGCCTACCCTCACCGCCTGGGGGTGGCCCGTCAGGAAGTCCATGATCCAGTTGCAGAGGGAGGTGTTCAGTCCCAGGTTCCTGAGCTTGGTGATGAGCTTGGAGGAGACTATGGTGTTGAATGCTGAGCTGTAGTCAATTAACAGTATTCTTACATAGGTATTCCTTTTGTCCCGGTGGGTGAGGGCAGTGTGGAGTGCAATAAAGATTGCGTCATCTGTCGACCTGTTGGGGCGGTATGCGAATTGGTGTGGGTCCAGGGTGTCTGGGATAATGGTATTGATGTGAGCCATGATCAGTATTCCAAAGCTGGTCTGCTTGAAACAAGTTGGTATTACAAACTGGGCCAGGGATAGGTTGAAAATGTCAGCAAAGACACTTGCCAGCTGGTCAGCGCATGCTCTGAGTAAAGGTCCAGGTATTCTGTCTGTCCCCACGACCTTGCAAATGTTAATCGGTTTAAAGGTCGTACTCACATTGGCTACGGAGATCGCGATCACACTGTCGTGCCGGAACAGCTGGTGCTCTCATACATGGTTCAGTGTTGCTTGCCTCGAAGCAAGCATAGAAGGCATTTAGCTCGTCTGGTAGGCTCGCGTCGTTGGGCAGCTCGTGGTTGGGTTTCCCTTTGTAATCCGTGATAGTTGCAAGCCCTGCCACATACGTCGAGCTTCAGAGCCAGAATTGTAGGATTCGATCTTAGTGCTATATTGACACTTTGCCTGTTTGATGACTTGTCGGAGGTTGTAGTGAGATTTCTTATCAACGTCCAGATTAGTGTCCCTCACCTTGAAAGTGGCAGCTCTAGCCTTTAGCTCAGTTGCCTGTAATCCATGGCTTCTGGTTGGGGTACGTACGGTCACATTGGGGACAACGTTTTCAATGCTCTTATTAATGAAGCTGGTGAATGATTTGGTAAACTCCTCAATGTTATCAGATGAATCCCTGAGCATTTTCCAGTCTGTGCTAGCGAAACAGTCTTGTAGCATAGCATCCGCTTCATTGGACCACTTCTATATTGGGCGTGTCACTGGTACAACCTGTTTGAGATTTTGCTTGTAAGCAGGAGGCAGAAGGATAGAGTTATAGTCTGATTTTCCAAAGGGAGGGCGAGGGAGGGCCTTGTATACGTTTCTGTGTGTGGAGTAAAGGTGATCTAGAGTTTTGTCGCCTCTAGTTGCACAGGTGACATGCTGGTAAAAATTAGGTAAAAAGGATTTAAGTTTCCCTGCATTAAAATCACTGGCCACGAGAAATGTTGCCTCTGAATGTACATTTTCTTGTTTGCTTATGGCCCCATACAGCTTGTTGAGTGCGGACTCAGTGCCAGCATCTGTTTGTGGTGGTAAATAGACAGCTACGAAAAATATAGATGAAAATTGTATACATTATAAACCATTAATAAACGGTTATATCGCATTGGTCAAAATAGTGCAATAACTGGTCAGTGTTATTAACCATTTATAAATGCATTATAAGATGAACCCTTATGTATCATCATGCTACCTTCTTTTCAATAGTTGCACAGTTGAACAATAGTTATGGGTGTGATGCATTGTTGTTCTTTCCCATGAACAGAAGAGGTTGGTTTTCATGATGTGTCTTGACCAACCTTTGAAACCCTGATGCCCTGGCCAAATTTACATCCAGGACATTATTCAATCATCATTACCCCTTACTAGATTACCAGATTATATAAACACACACTTACCACTTCTCTGTGATTGTCCAAGCATGGTTAATGCTCTGGTGTGAAATGGTAACCGTAATCCCTTTGGTTGGTGAAACAGTGGAGGTATCCTCTCACAACATTGAATGTTTTAGTCTTCATACCCACCATTCATTGACTGAACATGTTTAACAAAGTGTTGAATCTTCTCTCATGGTATGTAGTGATGAGTACCCAATACTGACAATAAGTATGTCTAAGCTCTGAGTGAATTCTCAAATCATCTATAAATGATTTACCCACATGTATAACTGCTAAAAGTATACATTATTTTAAAGTGACAGACCTATAAACATTTATAACTGAGTTATCAACATTTATGACTGCTAAAAGTATACCTTATGTCACGGATTCAGCCGAGGCTGCCCCTCCTCCTTGCTCGGGCAGGCTTCGGCGTTCGTCATCACCTGAGTACTAGCTGCTACCGATCCATGTATCTATGTTCGACTTGTTTTGTCTTTATTGGTCACACCTGTTTCCCATTATGTAGTTATGTCTTCCCTATGTAACCCTCTGTCTCACACTGTGTGTTGTGCGTGTTTGTTCATGTTTCGGTTGTCGTTAGTGTGCAGGTTTGTTCCCTCCCTGCGTGGATGTTGTTGGTCATTCTTTTACCTTCGAGTAAAGTACACCTTTTGATTAGCTCTGTGTCCTGCGCCTGACTTTGCCTACCACATTACACTGACACCTTGACACCTTATTTTAAAGTGGCAATCCACTGACCACTAATAAATGAGTTACCAACATTTATAACTGCTGAAAATATACCTTTAAAGGTGCAATATGCAGAAATCGCTCCGCCATTTCCTGGTTGATAAAATTCTAATAGTTTGCCTAATTTCAGTTTATGTGACAAAATAAGCAGTCACTGTGTAGAGAATCATTGTACCATCTAAACCGCTGTGAAGTATATTTTCTATTACACAAAATATTGTATTTTCAGCTGTTTGAAGCTGGTGTACAAGATGCACAAACAAAACTTAAGAACGGGAAGCATAGAAAGGGGGACACCTAGTCAATTGTACAACTGAATGCATTCAGCTGAAAGGTGTCTTCCGCATTTAACCCAACTCCTCTGAATCACGCTTTGAACAGACCAACTGCGTCATTGCGTTTTGGTACAGCAGAGGTACATTCATTTCCAATGGAACGCTGCGTTTGCCTGGAAGCATTGCGTTGCAGAGGCAGTTGCAGTGCGTTGTGTGGTGCATACGTTGGATTTATCTAACATATGCGTCAAACTGTATGCGTAAACGGGTTGACAGAAATGGTAGCAGAAGGTGAATGTTGAACTTTTGTTGCACACCAAACTAGATGACGCTGCATACTATTTTGCGCAATGACGCAGTCGGTGTGTTCAAAGTGTCAGAGAGGTGCGGGGGGGGGGGGCTGCCTTAATCGACATCATCGGCGCCCGGGGAACAGTGGGTTAACCGCCTTGCTCAGGAGCAGAACGACAGATTATTTCCTTCTCAGCTCGGGATTCGCTCTAGCAACCTTTCGGTTACTGGCCCAACGCTCCTACCGGATTTAGCAACCTTTCAGTTACTGGCCCAACTCTCCTACCCGATCTAGCAACCTTTCGGTTACAGGCCCAACGCTCCTACCCGATCTAGCAACCTTTCGGTTACTGGCCCAACGCTCCTACCCGATCTAGCAAACTTTCGGTTACTGGCCAAACGCTCCTACCGGATTTAGCAACCTTTCGGTTACTGGCCCAACGCTCCTACCCGATCTAGCAACCTTTCGGTTACTGGCCCAACGCTCCTACCCAATCTAGCAACCTTTCGGTTACTGGCCCAACGCTCCTACCCGATCTAGCAACCTTTCGGTTACTGGCCCAACGCTCCTACCCGATCTAGCAACCTTTCGGTTACTGGCCCAACGCTCCTACCCGATCTAGCAACCTTTCGGTTACTGGCCCAACGCTCCTACCCGATCTAGCAACCTTTCGGTTACTGGCCCAATGCTCCTACCAGATTTAGCAACCTTTCGGTTACTGGCCCAACGCTCCTACCCGATCAAGCAACCTTTCGGTTACAGGCCCAATGCTCCTACCCAATCTAGCAACCTTTCGGTTACTGGCCCAACGCTCCTACCGGATTTAGCAACCTTTCGGTTACTGGCCCAACGCTCCTACCCAATCTAGCAACTTTTTGGTTACAGGCCCAACGCTCCTACCGGATTTAGCAACCTTTCGGTTACTGGCCCAACGCTCCTACCCGATCTAGCAACCTTTCGGTTACAGGCCCAACGCTCCTACCCGCCAGGCTACCTGTCGCCCCTAAATAGCGCACATAGAACAGATCTACCACTTCTTAGACTTGCTTTCAATGAGAATGACAGATCTATGACCTTTAAAGAAAGTGGAAACCTTCTGGCCATTTATTCATGTTAAGTTACAAACACTTATAACAGTATATCATCTCCTCAAACATGCAATACATAGTAAGAACCAAACTGAATTTAATAGAAGGATACATTGGGAAAACAATTTTAATTGCAGTGACTCAAATCTGTAGCCTATCATTGGTATAGTGAGTAGCCTAGCAAATCAAATCAAATTGTAATTTGTCACATACACGTGTTTAGCAGATGTTATAGCGGGTGAAGTGAAATGCTTGTGCTTCTAGCTCCGACAGTGCAGTAATATCTAACAAGTAATATCTAACAATTTCACAACATATACCCAATACACACAAAACTAGTAAGGAATGGAATTTAAGAATATATACATATATAGACAAGCAATGACAGAGCGGCATGGACTAAGCTTCAGTAGAATATTATAGAATAGAATGCAGTATATACATATGAGATGAGTAGTGCAAGATATGTAAACATTATTAAAGTGACTAGTGTTCCATTTCTTAAAGTGGCCACTGATTTCAATAGGCAGCAGCAGCCTCTAATGTGCTAGTGATGGCTATTTAACAGTCTGATGGCCTTGAGATAGAAGCTGTTTTTCATTCTCTCTGTCCCAGCTTTGTTGCACCTGTACTGACCTCACCTTCTGGATGATAGCGGGGTGAACAGGCAGTGGCTCGGGTGGTTGATGTTCTTGATGATCTTTTTGGCCTTCCTGTGACATCAGGTGCTGTATGTGTCTTGGAGGGCGGGTAGTTTGCCCCCGGTAATGCGTTCGGCAGACTGCACCACCCTCTGGAGAGTCCTGCGGTTGCGGGCGGTGCAGTTGCCGTACCAGGCGGTGATACAGCCCGACAGGATGCTCTCAATCATGCATCTGTAAAAGTTTGTGAGGGTTTTAGGTGCCAAGCCAAATTTCTTCAGCCTCCTGAGGTTGAAGAGGCTCCGTTGCGCCTTCTTCACCACACTGTCTGCGTGGGTGGACCATTTCAGTTTGTCGGTGATGTGTACGCCAAGGAACTTGAAGCTTTCCACCTTCTCCACTGCGGTCCCGTCGATGTGGATAGGGGGGTGCACCCTCTGCTGTTTCCTGAAGTCCACGATCATCTCCTTTGTTTTGTTGATGTTGAGTGAGAGGTTATTTTCAGATAAACAGGGGGGGTCTTTTTCTCCCCTTTTAACATTTCAAGTCAGAATAGAAATTGATAACAGATTAACTATTTAAAAGACAACATAGGGTCTCATGGTCCCCATCTGTGTCTTCATCTATTTCTTTCTTGTTAAGCATTTTCCCATTCTGAAGTCTGAGACCTTATGGGAATGTGTGGGAGAGAAGAGGAAATTATGACCATTTAGCATAGACACTAGCTATATTACTCTAATATCAACATTATCATGATTTCCACCATTTAGACTTAGCTAGTTATGTTATCCACTGCTAGCTTATAATAATAATAATAATAATAATAACAATAATAGCTAGTATTTAACATTACTTGCTAACACTAATAGCTAGCTACCACAGATGAAAGGGATTTGCTAGTTATCACCATTTTTGCTAATACACTAACTAGTCAGCTAGTTAGTAAGTTAGTCTTAACATTGGAACCACTCATGTTAGTGTGTTGACAAAGGATGCAGCTAGCTAGCTAGCTAATTTACCAGCTACCTAGCTAGAGACTGTAGCCGAGTTCAAAGGTTAGATAACTAGCTAGCTAGCATGCTAATCCCAAAAAAGCTAGCTAAACAAATTGCATGGAAACTCCGTCATGTCGATGTTAGCTAGCTAGCTGGCAGCTAACATTTGCTAGCTAGCAAAGCTAACTAGCTAGTTAGCTACCAAACGTGACCTACTTAGTTAGTTAGCTATATCATGCCAACGATTATCTCGTGTTAAATCATCTAGCAGAATGTCTATATTCAAAAAGATGTTCTAGGTTTTACCTAATGCTAGCTAGCTGGCTTGCTTACGTTTCCTAGCTAACTATGTAACTATGTAGCTGAGCAGCGTACTAAATCTTCCAGCAGAACATCTGTATTCAAAAGTTAAACAAATTGCATAAAGAATTTACCCTCTCTCATCGTCAACATTTCTATCTTGTGAACAATGTTTATTTCGCGCAATCTGTTTTGTGTGGCCTTTGTACACTTCTCATAGCCACATCCATCATAATTCTTCACGAGGCGCTGTCACGTGATGTCAGTTTCAACACATTCTGGGCACGTTCCAGGTCGTCTTTATTTCAAGCGCGTTTCACAGATCAAATCTCACAGAGTCGGGGGAATTTTTCAGAAACCAGCGAACCACACCAATAATATGGTGTGCGTTCTTGACATGAAGCATTCATTCCTGGAATAAATAAGTCTACCAATGCATCATCAGGGTTTCAAATGTGGGGTAAGACAAATCATGGTAGTTGGTCTGAAAACAAACCATTTCTGTTCCTGGGACAGAGCATCACACCCAACCATTGAAAATAAGGTTGCATGGTGCTACATAAGGGTTCAATATTACAGGCATTTATTAATGGTGCATTTATTAATGGTTAATAGCTGGAGGTAAATAGTGGCTTACTATTTGGCAAGCACTGACTGGCTATCACACTATTTTGACCAATTTGATATAACCCATTTATAAATGGTTTATAATGCATTTACAAATTATTAAATAACCGCTAATAACGTAATTACAAACCCTTTATAAACTCTTTACAAATGGAACCTTATTGTAAAGTGTTACCAAAAACGGTATTGAGACTTCCTTAACAGTGGAGTTAACAAATAAACACCCCTCCTCCATTCGTCTTACCTGAGTCTGCCTTCCATTATTGACGATGCATAGAAAAACCAGCAAGATGTATATTCATGTCTTCATTCAGCCACAACTCTGAGAAACAGAGTATTACAGTTTTCCAGGTCCCATTGATAGGATAGTCTCGAACAGAGCTCATCCAGTTTGTTCTCCATTGACTGCACGTTCGCCTACAGAACTGAGGGTTTTCGCCACCGCTTCCTCTTTCGAGTCCAGGGATTAGGGCCTGGTCTGAAGTAAGCAGAACGTCCAGAGCTGCCGACTCATTGAAGTACAAAGGTTAGTGATCGCTGTTCTGTTGTCCAGAAGCTGTTTTCGGTCATAGGAAGTTGTGTCGGAGACATTATGTACGAAAAAAAAGTTAATCGTAGAAAAACACACACAAAATAGCTGAATTGGTCAGGAGCCGGTAAGATTATTATAATTTTTTTTTAAACAACCTTTCATTCAATAGAAGGAAGCCATCTTGGATTTAGTTTTCTCATGATTTAGTAAAGTAGAATATTGACTTGCATGGCACCATACTGTATGCGTTGCCATACTTCACATATGGTAGGGGTCACACAGGATGTTATTAACATATGCCACATGCTGACAAGCTTTTTTAGGACAATCAGAGCGTAGATTCTCCCTCTGTTCGTCTGTTATCACTCTCTCCTCTCTGTCTAGTAATATTCCTCTGAACAGGGTCACAGTCTGGGAGACTGTGTAGGGCGTGCACACACACACACACACACACACACACACACACACACACACACACACACACACACACACACACACACAACAAACACACACTCACAACACACAACACACACACACTCACACATCTCTCTGTTGTGGGAGAGAGAGAGAGAGTGGAGCCAGTGGGACTGTGATGGGCTCCTGATTGTCAGACTGCGTGTCAGCCCTGACGCCTCTACACCTCCTTCTCCCATCATCCACTCCTCACATCACTCCATCTCCCTCCATCCTATCTCAGCCCTATCACTGCCATTGCTCTGCACCGCTCCAATCTACCTGTCTTTGTCTTGTTTGGATGATGCTATCCTGTCTCTGGATGGGGTTAAAACTATACTGCATCTGTCTCCAGACTCAGTATAACACAGTATAACATGTAACACCGTCTCACCAGATGGTACAGAGAAAACACTGAGAAACTAAGTGAGTCACCATACAGGCCATATGGTATGTCTAGGTGCTTCTGGTACAGAAACATACAGGTTGTATATTTACTGTTCCCTTAAACATGCACACACACACACACACACACACACACGATCCTCTGTCAGGGTCCAGCTGTGTAAACAGGTACATGTACATTTAGAAGTCTCCTGGAATTAGACTGTCAGGCTGGGTAGCTGCAGGTAATAAGTGTAATTAATGAACATTCATTACCAATACGTCATGTTGTTCTGTTACATGGCCACACACTCCTCAACTCCAAGGTCAACACACTAACACAGTTCATAATTACAGTGTCAGAACTCACAAAATGTGTGTGCGCATATGTGCGCACATGCGTGTTTGTTTGAGCGTAAATGCGAGTCTGTCTGTGTATGTGCCTCCCACATTGCTCCCACATCGACAGATACCAACAGATGCCAATACAGAGTTGATCAGTCCATTCAGGAGGTATACCGAGCAATTCATATAAAACAAATTAGCTCTGGGCCTCCCAAGTGGCGCAGCGGTCTAAGGCACTGCATCGGGTTTGATCCCAGGCTGTGTCACAACCGGCCGTGACCGGGAGTCCCATAGGGTGGCACACAATTGGCTCAGCGTTGTCCGGGTTAGGGGAGGGTTTGGCCGGGGGGGCTTTACTTGGCTCATCGCGCTCTAGTGACTCCTTGTGGCATGCCGGGCACCTGCAGGCTGACTTCGGTCGTCAGTTCAATGGTGTTTCCTCTGACACATTGGTGCAGCTGGCTTCTGGGTTAAGCGGGCGGGTGTTAAGGAGCGTGGTTTGGCGGGTCATGTTTCGGAGGACGAATGACTCCACCTTCGCCTCTTCTGAGCCCCTTGGGGATTTGCAGCAATGAGACAAGATTGAAATTGGGAGAAAAAGGGGGTTTGTCTTTGTATTGTCCCTACAGCTGTTCAGAGGAGAACTGGCAATCCCTCCCAATCTGGAAACCTGTTCCAGAGCTGCACCACAGAGAGAGAGAGAGAGAGAGAGAGAGAGAGAGAGAGAGAGAGAGAGAGAGAGAGAGAGAGAGAGAGAGAGAGAGAGAGAGAGAGAGAGAGTTATGCTGTATTGTAAGTAGGGTCGCAAAGGGAGGGTATATTACTGGAAACATTCTAAGTTTACCAGTAAACTACCAGAATTTTGGTAACTTTCAAGGAATATATGGAATGTTGTCAGATTATATCTAGTGGCCCTTTTGGGTACTTCAGTTTATCACAGGTGTGCGTCTGTAATTACAGTATCTCTGGGCCTCTGTGTGGCCTTATCACATGTAACATATATAAAACAAGTCTTCTAAGATGATTTAAAACAAAGTAAAATAATGACAAAGCTGTAAAACATTATACTATAAATAAACTATCAACTTAGCGAATACCATTGGTGTTTTTTACACACTTTTCTTTATTTTAATATATTTCAATATATCTTTGTTGTAACTGTCTTGGAGCCAAACCGGTGGCAGTTGTGAAAAAAGACAATAGTTGGAAGAATTGCAGAGTTAATTGAAAATGATTTCATTGTTGATTAGATGCTTTTTTCATTAATGAGGCTATTTTCTATTGAACCATATGGACTATCCAATAGAAACTGATGGACAATATGAACACAGATATAAAAGATTAATACTATATATGAAAAAATATATAAGTTATTGAAGTATAAATGACCAAAATTACCATAGATTGCCATAGATTACCTCTTAATTACCTAAATTACCGAAGACTCTTTTAACTTTGGTAAATTACCGGTAACTTTGCAACCCTAATTGTAAGTAATGGCATACAGTGCCTTGAGAAAGTATTCACACCCCTTTACTTTTTCCACATTTTGTTGTGCTTATAAAATGGCATAATAAGTTGCATGGACTCATTCTGTGTTCAATACTAGTGGTTAACATGGCTTTTGAACGACTACACCATCGCTGTACCCCACACATACAATTATCTGTAAGGTCCCTCAATCGAGTAGTGAATTTCAAGCACAGATTCAAGCACAAAGACCAGGGAGATTTTTCAATGCCTTGCGAAAAAAGGGCACTGATTGGTAGATGTGTACAAATGTAAAAAAGCAGACACTGAATATTAGCGGAGGCTCCTCAGAGGAGGAAGGGGAGGACCATCCTCCTCAGTGAATTTCATAAAAATAAAAATAGTAAAACATTAAAAAAGTTATCCTTTTATATTAAACTATACTTAATATAATGTCACCAAATAATTGATTAAAACACACTATTTTGCAAAGAAGGTCTACAGTAGCCTCAACAGCACTCTGTAGGGTAGCACCATAGTGTAGCCGGAGGACAGCTAGCTTCCGTCCTCCTCTGGGTACATTGACTTCAATACAAAACTTATGAGGCTCATGGTTCTTACCCCCTTTCATAGACTTACACAGTAATTATGACAACTTCCGGAGGATGTCCTCCAACCTATCAGAGCTCTTGCAGCATGAACTGACATGTTGTCCACCCAATCAAAGGATCAGAAAATGAATCTAATACTGAAAGCATAAGCTACAGCTAACTAGCACCACAGTGCATACAATGTGGTGAGTAGTTGACTCAAAGAGAGAGAAAGACAGCAGTTGAACAGTTTAACAAATTAATTTCTTCCAAAATGAAGGAGAAGCAAGAGAGAAATCGAGAGAGAGAGAGATTTCGTCTTTTCTTTTTCTTTTTCACTTTCAGTTTCACTTACTTAGATAGCAAATGCAGCTAGCTAGTTTAGCCTACTGAAACACCCTGCTCAACCAGAGGGATGTTATGTTAGCTAGCTGGCTATGACTTTCCAACACAACACTGGAACTCTTCCAAGTCAAGGTAAGCTTTTGGTTTTACTAATTTATTGCCACCGGGGACCACCGGTGTAACTTCTTACTGACTGTACACTGTAACGTTACTGCATGATTGTAGCGTGTTTACTAACACATTTACATTTACATCATTTAGCAGACGCTCTTATCCAGAGCGACTTACAAATTGGTGCAGTCAACTTATGATAGCAAGTGGGACAACCACTTTTTTTCTTATTTTTTTATAACATGCAGTGGTATAAAGTACTTAAGTACAAATAATTTAAAGTACTACTTAAGTCGTTTTTTGGGGTATGTGTACAGTCGTGGTCAAAAGTTATGAGAATGACACAAGTATTGGTCTTCACAAAGTTCGCTGCTTCAGTGTTATGAGATATTTTTGTCAGATGTTACTATGGTATACTGAAGTATAATTACAAGCATTCCATAAGTGTCAAAGGCTTTTATTGACAATTACATGAAGTTTATGAAAATAGTCAATATTTGCAGTGTTGACCCTTCTTTTTCAAGACCTCTGCAATCCGCTCTGGCATGCTGTCAATTAACTTCTGGGCCACATCCTGACTGATGGCAGCCCATTCTTGCATAATTAATGCATGGAGTTTGTCAGAATTTGTGAGTTTTTGTTTGTCTACCCGCCTCTTGAGGATCGACCACAAGTTCTCAATGTGATTAAGGTCGGGGAGTTTCCTGGCCATGGACCCAACATTTCAAGCCACTAAGTTATCACTTTTGCCTTATGGCAAGGTGCTCCATCATGCTGGAAAAGGCATTGGTTGTCACCAAACTGTTCTTGGATGGTTGGGAGAAGTTGCTCTCGGAGGATGTGTTGGTACCATTCTTTATTCATGGCTGTGTTCTCAGGCAAAATTGTGAGTGAGCCCACTCCCTTGGCTGAGAAGCAACCCCACACATGAATGGTCTCAGGATGCTTTACTGTTGGCATGACACAGGACTGATGGTAGCGATCACCTTGTCTTCTCCGGACAAGGTATTTTCCGGATCCCCCAAACAATTGGAAAGGGGATTCATCAGAGAAAATGACTTTACCCTAGTCCTCAGCAGTCCAATCCCTGTACTTTTTGCAGAATATCAGTCTGTCCCTGATGTTTTTCCTGGAGAGAAGTGGCTTCTTTGCTGCCCTTCTTGACATCAGGCCATCCTCCAAAAGTCTTCGCCTCACTGTGCGTGCAGATGCACTCACACCTGCCCGCTGCCATTCCTGAGCAAGCTCTGCACAGGTGGTGCCCCGATCCCGCAGCTGAATCAACTTTAGGAGACGGTCCTGGCGCTTGCTGGACTTTCTTGGGTGCCCTGACGCCTTCTTCACAACAATTGAACCTCTCTCGTTAAATTTTTTTTTTTTTTTAAGGGGGTAGATCAGCTTAATATTGCAGATAGATTGTAACTTCCATCAATGTAATTGTCTGCATCACTACCAATCCCCCATGTTTTTTAAATATATATACACATATATATACATATATATACATATATACACATACACATACATATACATATACACATACACATACACATATACACACATACATACACACATACATACACATCCTTTTAAAAACATATTTTCCCCTTTACTACTTTCCAACCCCACCACCCTTTCCCTACTTGGAGTAAACTAGTGAACAACAACGCTTAGGCCTCTACTTCCAGCTTATACTTACTATATACATTTTATGGACACAGTCAATTTTACAATAATTATATTTTGTTTGTTTTTTCTTCTGAACTTCTTCTACTCTCAACCTCTCCGGTCATTTTCATGATGTCCATCCGGTTTGCTTCTATATGCCATATCTTTCTAACTGTGCTCTTTCCCAAAAGCTCCCAACCTACAACCTACAGTGGGGGAAAAAAGTATTTAGTCAGCCACCAATTGTGCAAGTTCTCCCACTTAAAAAGATGAGAGAGGCCTGTAATTTTCATCATAGGTACACGTCAACTATGACAGACAAATTGAGAAAAAATATTCCAGAAAATCACATTGTAGGATTTTTAATGAATTTATTTGCAAATTATGGTGGAAAATAAGTATTTGGTCACCTACAAACAAGCAAGATTTCTGGCTCTCACAGACCTGTAACTTCTTCTTTAAGAGGCTCCTCTGTCCTCCACTCGTTACCTGTATTAATGGCACCTGTTTGAACTTGTTATCAGTATAAAAGACACCTGTCCACAACCTCAAACAGTCACACTCCAAACTCCACTATGGCCAAGACCAAAGAGCTGTCAAAGGACACCAGAAACAAAATTGTAGACCTGCACCAGGCTGGGAAGACTGAATCTGCAATAGGTAAGCATCTTGGTTTGAAGAAATCAACTGTGGGAGCAATTATTAGGAAATGGAAGACATACAAGACCATTGATAATGCTCTCGATCTGGGGCTCCACACAAAATCTCACCCCGTGGGGTCAAAATTATCACAAGAACGGTGAGCAAAAATCCCAGAACCACACGGGGGGACCTAGTGAATGACCTGCAGAGAGCTGGGACCAAAGTAACAAAGCCTACCATCAGTAACACACTACGCCGCCAGGGACTCAAATCCTGCAGTGCCAGACGTGTCCCCCTGCTTAAGCCAGTACATGTCCAGGCCCGTCTGAAGTTTGCTAGAGTGCATTTGGATGATCCAGAAGAGGATTGGGAGAATGTCATATGGTCAGATGAAACCAAAATAGAACTTTTTTGGTAAAAACTCAACTCGTCGTGTTTGGAGGACAAAGAATGCTGAGTTGCATCCAAAGAACACCATACCTACTGTGAAGCATGGGGGTGGAAACATCATGCTTTGGGGCTGTTTTTCTGCAAAGGGACCAGGACGACTGATCCGTGTAAAGGAAAGAATTAATGGGGCCATGTATCGTGAGATTTTGAGTGAAAACCTCCTTCCATCAGCAAGGGCATTGAAGATGAAACATGGCTGGGTCTTTCAGCATGACAATGATCCCAAACACACTGCCCGGGCAACGAAGGAGTGGCTTCGTAAGAAGCATTTCAAGGTCCTGGAGTGGCCTAGCCAGTCTCCAGATCTCAACCCCATAGAAAATCTTTGGAGGGAGTTGAAAGTCCGTGTTGCCCAGCGACAGCCCCAAAACACCACTGCTCTAGAGGAAATCTGCATGGAAGAATGGGCCAAAATACCAGCAACAGTGTGTGAAAACCTTGTGAAGACTTACAGAAAAACGTTTGACCTGTGTCATTGCCAACAAAGGGTATATAACAAAGTATTGAGAAACTTTTGTTGTTGACCAAATACTTATTTTCCACCATAATTTGCAAATAAATTCATTAAAAATCCTACAATGTGATTTTCTGGATTTATTTTTCTCATTTTGTCTGTCATAGTTGACGTGTACCTATGATGAAAATTACAGGCCTCTCTCATCTTTTTATGTGGGAGAACTTGCACAATTGGTGGCTGACTAAATACTTTTTTCCCCCACTGTATATACTTATAATGGACACAGTATGCTTACATTATTAGTTATCTTGTTATTATTTGTTGTTAGTTGTTATTAGTCCCATCCTTCAACTCCATTCAACACCACCCATCTATCTCTTAACACCATCCATATAGGATTTCTATTTGCCATATATTTTTCAACTGTACTGTGATGTTTTACAAAAGCTCTGACCCTTTCTATTCTCATTGTTTCTACAGATTGTGAATTGAAAATAAACATTGTTGCTAAAAGTATTATTATATTATTGATCGATTGACTATGACTTTTCAGATCACCCAGTAATACTATCTGCTAGGTTAGCTCCAGGTCAATATTGCAATCCTTTAGCCATTCCTGGACCTGTTGTCACGATCGTCGTAGAGAGTAGACCAATGCGCAGCGTTAGTTGCAAACATACTTAACTTTATTATCTTTAGTGATAATAAAACAATAAACGAAACGTGCAGTCCTACGGTTAACACGGAAACAAACCAAACGGAAACAAGATCCCACAAACACTAAGGGAAACAGACTGTTTAAATATGGCTCCCAATCAGAGACAACCAGCAACAGCTGACCCTCGTTGCCTCTGATTGGGAGCCACTCTGGCCAACATAGAAAAGCAACAACTAGAACTCCCACACAGAACATAAACACATGGAATCTACACACCCTGGCTCAACATATAGAGTCCCCAGAGCCAGGGTGTGACACCTGTGTCCAAAAACAAGCTACAAATGGACAGTACCAAAACAAATGATCTAATGATTCTGTCTCTTCGCAGCAAAATCTGCAGAGCTGGGAAGATTGTATCCCCCATATAAATAGCATTCTATTGGTAGCAAGAATTTTATATAATAATTTAAATTGAAAGATTCTAAGTTTTGAATCCGGTGTCATTTTGCGTATCAGTTCATAAACACCATGCCATGGGATCGGTACGTCAAAAATCTCTTCCCAACTATTTTGCAATCTATATGGGAAGGCTGTCAATCCTTTGGTCCTTAAATGAAACTGGTATACTTTTTTATTTATCACAGTTTTCCTTAACCAATTATGTTCTTTAATGCAAGGCCGTTAGACAAGTTCCTTACTTTCTCCCCCTTCCACTTTCCTCTTCCATTTTTGCGGTAAGGCTGCAATTATTTGGTTGTAATTTTGGGTAGAGCAGACATTTCCATATGTTTTTGTTAGCTGCATGTGCGACATAACTCCATCAGTCCTACCGATGATATCATTTACGAAGATTATACCTTTAAAAAAAAAAGGTTTTGGGTCAATTAGTATATTTGAGTTTAACCACAATATTTGTTGCATTATTTGTTCTGTCGTTTCTGGAGGATTAAATTGAAATTGCAACCAACTTTCTATGGCTTGTTTTAGAAATAGTGATATTTGGGAGATTATTTCCTTTTCAAATAACTGAAAGTGAGAGGTTGTAATCTGAATAAAGGGAAAAAGGCCATTCTTGAACATTGGGTGAGACAATCTTACTAATTTGCTAGAGAACCAGTTCGGATTTAAGTATAACTTTTGTATGACTGAAGCTTTTAGTGATAGGTCTAATGCTTTAATATTTAATAATTTCTGTCCTCCAAATTCATATTCATTATGTAAATAGGCCCGTTTAATTTTGTCTGGCTTGCCGTTCCAAATAAAATGGAATATTTTTTTCTCATATAATCTAAAACACTGTTCGCTAGGCGTAGGCAAGACCATAAGCAAATAGGTAAACTGGGATAATACTAAAGAGTTAATCAGGGTGATTTTTCCACAAATTGACAGGTATTTATCTTCCCATGGTAGCAAGATATTTTCTATTTTTGCTAACTTTCTATTAACATTTATTGGAGATCATTTATTTCCTTTGGGATATGTATTCCGAGTATATCCACATCACCATCAGACCATTTTATTGGTAAACTACATGGTAATGTAAAAATTGTATTTTTTAGTGATCCAATACGTAATATAGTACATTTGTCATAATTTTGTTGTAATCCAGAGAGGTTAGAAAATGTATCTAGATCCTCTATGAGGCTGTGGAGGGATTCTAGTTGTAGATTTAAAAGAAAACATGAATCATCAGCGTACAATGACACCTTTGTTTTTAAGCCCTGGATTTCTAATCCCCTGATATTATTGTTGGATCTGATTTTAATAGCTAACATCTCGATGGCCACAATAAATAGATATGCCGATAGTGGACAACCTTGTTTCACTCCTCTTGACAGTTTAAAACTTTCTGAGAAATAGCCATTATTACTATTTTACACCTAGGGTTACTATACATGATTTTGACCCATTTTATAAGAGATTCTCCAAAATTGAAATGCTCCAGGCATTTATATATAAACCCCAGTCGTACTTTATCAAATGCCTTTTCGAAGTCTGCTATGAATAGCAGGTCTGGTTTCCCAGATTTTCCATAGTGTTCTATTGTTTCCAATACTTGCCTTATATTATCTCCAATGTATCTTCCATGTAAAAAACCTGTCTGATTAGAATCAATAATATCTGACAATACCTTTTTAATTCTATGCTCTATACATTTTGCTAGAATTTTTGCATCACAACACTGAAGTGTAAGGGGCCTCCAATTTTTTTAATGGACTGGATCTTTATATTTTCCACTTGTATCCTGTTTCAGTAATAATGAGATCAGACCTTCTTCTTGAGTGTCAAATAATCTACCATTTACATAGGAGTGGTTAAAACATGCTAATAACGGTCCTCTTAGTATATCAAAAAAGGTTTGGTATACCTCGACGGGTATGCCATCCAACCCTGGAGTTTTCCCGGACTTAAAGTCTTTAATTGCATCCAGAAGTTCCTCCTCTGTAATTTCACCTTCACATGAGTCTTTCTGTATGGCTGTTAATTCTACATTATCAATATAAAAAAATCTATACAATTACCTTCAGTTAGAGGAGATGGAGGCGACTGAAACGAAAACATATGCTTAAAGTACTTTGTTTCCTCCTTCAAAATATCATTTGGTGAATCATGGGTGACTCCGTCAATTGTAACCAGTTTTATTAAATTATTTTTAGTAGCATTCCTATGTTGAAGATTAAAAAAGAATTAGGTGCATTTTTCCCCATATTCCATCCAGTTTGCTTTATTTTTATAATATATTACACTTGATCTTTCTTGAATAAGTTTCTCCATTTCTTTTTGTTTTTCCTCTAATGTATTATGAGCCTCTATGTTACAGTTTTTATTGCCATCTATCTGTTCTGTTAGACTTTCTATTTCCTTTGTTAGTATAAACTCTTTTGACCTAATTTGCTTTTGTTTTCAAGATTAGTACTGAATTGCATGGCCTCTAAAGCACATTTAAAGGCGTCCCATACAATAAGGGGATTTGCTGTACCTATGTTATGTCGGAAAAAGTCAGTTATAAATTCCTTTGTCCTAGTTAAAAATAAATTATCATCCAATAGGCTTTGATTAAATTTCCAATATCCTCGCCCACGTGGAAATTCAGTAAGAGTAATGTATATCAAATCAAATCAAATCAAATTGTATTGGCCACATGCGCCGAATACAACAGGTGCAGACATTACAGTGAAATGCTTACTTACAGCCCTTAACCAACAGTGCATTTCTTTTTAACAAAAAAAGTAAAAATAAAACAACAACAAAAAAAGTGTTGAGAAAAAAAGAGCAATTATATGATGGTCCGACCGCATTCTGTCCCCTATCAACACTTTTTAAACTTTTGGTGCCAACGAGAATGAGATAAGAAAGAAGTCAAGAAGACTAGCTTGATTGAGTCTCCGCCATGAATATCTCACTAGATCAGGATATTTAAGCCTCCATATATCTACTAGTTCTAATGTATCCATGACATTCACGATTTCCTTAAGAGCATGTGGGTGATTGTTTGTAGTGTGATTTCCTTTACAGTCCATTGAGCTATTTAAAACAGTATTATAATCCCCCACCATAATAATATTGCCTTGAATTGCTTGCCAGGTTGATAATTTATTATATATATATATTGTCAAAGAAGTGTGGATCATTTTTATTTGGTACGTAAAGGTTAATGAGCCATATCTGAAGTTCTTGATGATCCGATAAATGGTTGATTTAGGTGGTGCAATCTTACTTGCAGCAATATCCTTGCCTATGAAGCCCTTTTTGTGGAAAGCAATGATGACGGCACGTGTTTCCTTGCAGGTAACCATGGTTAACAGAGGAAGAACAATGATTTCAAGCACCACCCTCCTTTTAAAGCTTCACGTCTGTTATTCTAACTCAATCAGCATGACAGAGTGATCTCCAGCCTTGTCCTCATCAACACTCTCACCCGTGTTAACGAGAGAATCACTGACATGATGGCAGCTGGTCCTTTTGTGGCAGGGATGAAATGCAGTGGAAATGTTTTTTGGGGATTAAGTTCATTTTCATGGCAAAGAGGGACTTTGCAAAAATTGCAATTCATCTGATCACTCTTCATGACATTCTGGAGTATATGCAAATTGCCATTATCAAAACTGAGGCAGCAGACTTCGTGAAAATTAGTATTTGTGTCATTCTCCTGTAGTCCCCTGTAGCTCAGTTGGTAGAGCATGGCGTTTACAACGCCAGGGTTGTGGGTTCGTTTCCCACAGGGGGCCAGTATGAAAATGTATGCACTCACTAACTGTAAGTCGCTCTGGATAAGAGTGTCTGCTAAATGACTAAAATGTAATTCTCAAAACTTTTGACCACAACTGTACTTTACTTTACTATTTATATTTTTGCCAACTTTTACTTTTACTTCACTACATTCCTAAAGAAAGTAATGTACTTTTTACTCCATACATTTTCCCTGACAACCAAAAGTACTCGTTAAATTTTGACAGGAAAATGGTCCAATTCACACACTTATCAAGAGAACATCCCTGGTCATCCCTACTGCCTCTGATCTGGCGGACTCACTAACCACAAATGCTTCGTTTGTAAATTATGTGTTGGAGTGTGCCCCTGGCTATCCGTCAATTTAAAAAAACAAGGAAAATTGTGCCGTCTGGTTTGCTTAATATAAGGAACTTGAAATTATTTCTACTTTTACTTTTACTTAAGCACATTTTAGCAATTCCATTTACTTTTGATACTTAAGTATATTTAAAACCAAATACTTTTAGACTTTTACTCAAGTAGTATTTTACTGGGTGACTTTCACTTTTACTTGAGTCATGTTCTATTAAGGTATCTTTACTTTTACTCAAGTATGACAATTGAGTACTTTTCCCACCACTGCTAACACGTTAGTTCTATTAGCTATGCTGACCATGACGTTACTTTAGCTAATATGGTGACAACGATGTAGGCTGTGTGTAGAGGCTTGGCTTGGAAATGTTTTTTCGCCTGGTCACATACAGCTGATGTGTTGTGCATTGAAGTCACTGTCTGTCCATGTGTCACTGTCTGTCACCTCAAATTTGTTATTAATTAGGCTTTGGATGGTTTATCAATACACCCAGTCACTACAAAGATACAGGCATCCTTCCTTAAACTCAGTTGACAGAGAGGAAGGAAACCGCTAAGGGATTTCAGCATGAGGCCAATGGTGATTTTAAAACAGTTACAGAGTTTAATGGTTGTGATATGAGAAAACTGAGGATGGATCAACAACATTGTAGTTACTCCACAATACTAACCTAAATGACAGAGTTAAAAGAAAGAAGCCTGTACAGAATATAAATATTCCAAAACATGAATCCTGTTTACAACAAGTAATACTGCAAAAAATGTAGAAAATAAATGAACTTTATGTCCTGAATACAAAGTGTTATGTTTGGGGCAAATCCAACACAACACATCCCTGAGTACCACTCTTCATATTTTCAAGTGGTGGCTGCATCATGTTATGGGCATGCTTGTCATCGGCAAGGACTAGGGAGTTTTTTTTGATAAAAGGAAACAGAATACAGCTATAAGCACAGGCAAAATCCTAGAGGAAAACCTGGTTCAGTCTGCTTTCCAACAGACACTGGGAAACAAATTCACCTTTCAGCAGGACAATAACCTAAAACACAAGG
This sequence comes from Coregonus clupeaformis, assembly GCF_020615455.1. Classification (NCBI taxonomy): domain Eukaryota; kingdom Metazoa; phylum Chordata; class Actinopteri; order Salmoniformes; family Salmonidae; genus Coregonus; species Coregonus clupeaformis. The sequence goes on along the minus strand of NC_059211.1, from coordinate 26,164,116 downwards.
TCAAACACTACACTGGAGTTGCTTACCAAGACGACATTTAATGTTCCTGAGTGGCCTAGTTACAGTTTTGACTTAAATCGGCTTGAAGATTTATGGCAAGACTTGAAAATGGCTGTCTAGCAATGGTCAACAATCAATTTGACAGAGCTTGAATAATGTTTTTAAGAATAATGGGCAAATACTGTACAATCCAGGTGTGCAAAGCTCTTAGAGACTTACCCAAAAAGACTCACAGCTGTAATCGCCTCTAAAGGTGCTTCTACAAAGTATTGACTCAGGGGTGTGAGTACTTATGTAAATGAGATATTTATGTTTTTAATTTTCAATAAATGGGCAAAAATTTCTAAAAACATGTTTTCATTTTGTGTATGTTTCATGTTGTGTGTAGATGGGTGAGAGAAAAAAGTGTATTTAATCCATTTTAAATTCAGGCTGAAACACAACAAAATGTGGAATAAGGGGTATGAATACTTTCTGAAGTAGAGCACACCCCTGTGGAGAGAGTCAAGGTCATTTAGTGCCCTGCAAGTGATCCTTTCAACCTTCATTCACTTGGCTACAACCCCTAAACCTCAGCTTCACTGTACCTTTTCAATAGGGAGAGAGAGAAGGAAAGAGAGATGGTATGGAAAAACAGAGGGCAGAAAGATAAATTGGAGAGAGAGAGAGAGAGAGAGAGAGAGAGAGAGAGAGAGAGAGCGAGCCTGAATGTCCCTGGTGTAACTCAATATCCCCAGCGCAACATTTAAACCAACCTAACCTAAACACACCATCTCTCTCTCTCTCTCTGGCAGTAGCAGTATTAGTGCTGAGACCCCACAGACAGAGGTCGTCTTAAGAGGCAGAACGTGGCAGAACACATGCCTGAACAAAGAAGGCCACTTGAGCTGAGTGTGTCTCTAAGTGGAAGGGGATATTGCAGTAACGTGATCCTCCAAATGGGGTTATAAGAAGAAACAGGGAGTGAATGGCACCGTCTCTCTCCCCCCCCCCGCCCCCCGTCCCTCCCTGCCTCCCCCTGTCCCTCCCTCACGTCCTCCCTCTCGTCCTCCCTCCCTCCCCCCTCCCGTCCTCCCTCCCCATGTCCCTCGCTCCTTCCCCCCTCCCTCTGTCCCTCACCCCTCCCTCTCTCCCTCGCTCCTTCCCCTCCCTCCCTCCCTCCCTCCTCCCTCGCTCCTTCCCCTCCTTCCCTCCCTCCCTCCCTCCCTCCCTCCCTCCCTCCCTCCCTCCCTCCCTCCCTCGCTCCTTCCCCCCTCCCTCCCTCCCTCCCTCCCTCCCTCCCTCTATACCTCTCTCTCTCCCTCCCTCCCTCTCTCCCTCCCTCTCTTCCTTTGTCTCAGGTAGAATCCATGTATTTACCAAAGGAGGGAGGTACAGACCTATATCTATGTTCTTATCTCTCCGTTCCTGCAGTCACCACCTCGGTTTGGGATCAGCTCAAACTGTCTCTCTACTTTCTGTCAGGCTCCAGACATCACTACTCAGCTCAGCTCTGGACAAACACATCTGACTTCTACACACAGTTAACATGTACACACATGCACTCTCGCTGATAACAGGTCAGTGAGGCTCTGACTGGTTGGCTTGTGCTCTGAAATGTTTGCATATTGCTATTCTGTGGCGTGCTGATGATTGAAAATATAAGAAAAAACATGCCATCATAATGTCCTTTTTGAACTCAGTTTTTTTTATCAATGTAGTTATGTCTGCTGGAGTAGACCAACAATGATGACATATGTCATATTGGCCATGATCTTGGTCCAGTTTATTTTATGTTATGCATTACACAGAACACTCAAACAGCAAGAGACTATTACACCAGAGACAAACTGGACACTTTAAAAGAGATAAAAGTCTGAGATTACATGTGAGACGCCTCTGATCCCTACATCTAGCCATCTTTTGGACAGCACGACGGCCACTGCTGCTAATACAGTTGATCCCTGGCCAAAGTGGACTGGTACACAACACATGTACTGATAGAGCATATGGAGGGAGAAGCATCTACAGAGCTGTTATGTACTGAGGGGCTAGAGATCACATGAACACAGAGATCTAGATGAAGGCTACTACTGTCCTCCATGTACCTTGAATAGTGCTTAGCAGATAACCAGCTGGCAACCTATGGCTCATTGCCGCTAAAACAAAAGTGAAAAAATCTAAAACAAGTCGGGCCATGGCCACCTTTGATGCCTGCCTCAAAGCTCACTTTAGAAGAGTTCATTGCCAGCTCGTCATTTTCTGACACTTTTACAGGAGAGTCAGGGGTGGCACTGCCAAGCCATTGCCAGGTGAAAAGTGTGATGATTGGTTGTTGGCAGTCGCCACGGCATCACAAGAGCTGGCTGCAGACCAGAGCTCCATGTAAAGCCTTTCCTATTGGGAGTGTGTGTGTGTCCATGCGTGTGTGTGTATGTTCATGTTTCCCAATATGCTGTTCAGGAAATTGTGCCAGTCTGCACTTCCTTCCCAGTAGGAGTGTGATGGGGAAGCTGACCTAACAGTATGGCACTCCACACTAACATACCCACGCACACAGAGCTGCTAGGAATTATACAACACAACAGTGTTGGACTGAGATCTCTGCGATCTCAACAAGTTTGCATTATATAAAAGATAGAAGTGGAATTAGATTGAAGATGAGCGTGTGTTTGTCTCCACTCCATAGTTCTGACATCTGAAGAGTAATGTTGTCAGGGACTACAAAGAAAGGTGGGCAGAGAGATAGTGCTTAAGACCATGAAGGCTGTGTGAAGATGACCTACGACCTGTCTTAGATATTCATCTGCTCAGGTTAACAGGGCTTTCCGTCAATCAATGTGTTTTTGCTTTGAGATGCACGGGATCAGCTAAGTAAAGCAAAACCCTGGCAACATGAAACAGCCAGACAAATTTTACTTTAACCTACAGTATCTATCTCTGTAGAAGGGTGCATTAGAGAGTGGTTGAAATAACTCCAAATTCAAACACTTTTGATTTGAGTTGTTCCATAGATAACTGTATGATGGACAAGCTCCATTTTGATGTTCTGCGCTTGGCTTTTCAAGGCAAACAGAGAGGACTGTATGTAGTTCTAATGAGGTTTCTGGGAGTCCGTTTTCAGTTAATAAGTACATCAATCTCTCTTTGATCTGCTCAGAAAGCAACCGAATCCAACAACAGCAGTGTTCTCATCCCTCACTCTACCCAGACACTTTTATCGATAGGCCCTTCGATTGAAGTGTTTGCAGTTGTTATTCTCTCTCACTCTCTCTCTGGCTTTTATTTTCAGTGCAGCCTCTGAAAACTCTCAAGGTTTTTCATCTTTTGGTCCTTTTGTTAGAGGGATGATCCTGGGATCCACCTCTCCACTCTCAGACTTCCCTCCCTGCCACCCTCACTCCCTTAGAAACAGAGAGAGACCAGGTCAGGTCCCGACTGATTGTCAGCAAACACCAGCCTCCCTCTCAGAGGTAACTCTATCCCTCTTTTGTCGCCCGCTGTAAGTGGTAGCTGCAGACAGACAGGCGTGACATCTAGTTGGCCTGTCACTGCGAGTGTGTGTGTGTGTGTAATTTTTCTACATCTTACATAAATGAAACTTTATTTAACGTGGTGGCTGCTTTCCAATCTCCTGCGAAAGGGGGGCAAGCTTGTAAGAGATTACACACCTGGTGCCTAAGACGAGAACAAAACAGAGCAAGTTACAGCCAGAGCAGAGCTCTCCTTTCAGAATGAGAGTGGGTTAAAGGGAATATACAGGTAACTGCCAAAATAAAGGAAACACCAACATAAAGTGTCTTAATAGGGCGTTGGGCCACCACAAGCCACCAGAACAGCTTCAACACGCCTTGGCATAGATTCTACAAGTGTCTGGAACTCTATTGGAGGTATGTGACAACATTCATCCCCGAGAAATTCTATCAGAATCTCCCATTTACATTTTTACATTTTAGTCATTTTAGCAGACGCTCTTATCCAGATCGACTTACAGTTAGTGAGTGCATACATAATAATTAATTTTTCATACTGGCCCCCCGTGGGAATCGACCCCACAACCCTGGCGTTGCAAACGCCATGTCCTACCAACTGAGCTACATCCCTGCCAGCCGTTCCCTCCCCTACCCTGGACCAATTGTGCGCCGCCCCATGGGTCTCCCAGTCGCGGCCGGCTACAACAGAGCCTGGATTCGAACCAGGCTCTCTAGTGGCACAGCTAGCACTGCGATGCAGTGCCATAGACCACTGCGCCATTCGGGAGACTGGTGTTTAAGTAAGTGTTTAATTATGTTGAGATCTGGTGACAGACACACACACACTTTAAACCCCCTATGCTCCTTTGAGACTTCTCTTTCAGTCACTGAGATCTCTTTTTTTAGCCATGGTAGCCAAAATAATGGGCAAGTGGGCATTTTACTACATGACACTAAGCATGATGGGATGTTAATTGCTTAATTATCTTCGGAACCACACCTGTGTTGAATATGCTTTCAATATACTTTGTAACCCTCATTTACTCAAGTCTTTCCTTTATTTTGTCAGTTACGTGTAACTGCCAGATGAGAAGATAATCTGTCTCATAACTGGGTGAGTCACATTCCATGAGTCCTTTACCATATAATGTACTGTAGATTTACCAGCTACTAGCTAGCATCACTAACTAATTGAGCACCATCGCTGAATAAATAATAGATATAGATTGAATGAATCATATCCCCATGAATGCAACACTATATCCTTATTGCTATCCTCTCTCTCTCTCTCTCTCTCCCTTACCTCAGGGTCGTTTTCTGCTGTCATGACTTCTTGTCACCTGTGAGGTATGCCAGGGGGTGTGGCCAGGATAGGGCAGGGCCCAGCTGATGTGGATCCCCTACCCAAACAAAGACCACACTGACTGGTCAGGAATGTGACATGGAGGACGACCCTGTCCGTCTCTCATCAGCAGCACCATTCCGGAGAGGAGAGGAGAGGCATGGTGAGCTGTGGGTGTTAATAGCCCAGAGCTAAACCAAATTGAAAACACTGAACAAAGTCTCAGACACTCTTAGAAATTTGGAGCCTCAGTGTACATTAAGTCTGAGAAACAATCGTTGTCGATTTAATGGGGGCTTGTGTCGTCATTCATATTATGAGAAGGATCATTCAATTCCCAATTGAACTGGATTCAGGGGCCATCTCACTTTATCAGGCTACATAGAACAATACCCTCAAAACAAACATTTAATAACAGTCTCACTATGACATCTTTTGAAAATGGTTAAAAGAAGCACGCTGCGTTTTGTCTGGAATGATCTGTTCTTTTCACCTGAAAATTGGCACATAAAAAGTAATGTGAACTCATAAAGAGAGGGGATTGCTTTATGTTGTGTCAAAATCAAAAAGCTACTGGTCGACAGCTGTATTGCTATGAGAACATTAAAACTATAAATTGTTTTTAGTCTCCCTCAGGCAAGCTTTCTGGGATATGAATTAATTTGGATGATGTTCCACCAAACAAATTAAAGGTAGGATATGCCTTCAAGCCATTTTCATAACATTATGATCTGTGACCCAATCTCTCATTCATCTCTCTCTCTTTCTCTCTCTCTAGCACAACACACACACAATGGGGAAGAAGGGGTGCAGCTGGAGTGCAGGCCGTTATGAGGACAATGAAGCCTCATGGAAGGGTGGGTTTAACACCCATCCTGGGTGGTGTTGTCCTCACCAGTCACTGAGACATTACAGAGGTGTTGTCCTCAAAAACACACACACACATTCTTCACCAGACACCGTCCGGAAATACACTGCTCAAAAAAATAAAGGGAACACTAAAATAACACATCCTAGATCTGAATGAATGAAATAATCTTATTAAATACTTTTTTTTTTTACATAGTTGAATGTGCTGACAACAAAATCACACAAAAATGATCAATGGAAATCAAATTTATCAACCCATGGAGGTCTGGATTTGGAGTAGTGTGTGTGGCCTCCACGTGCCTGTATGACCTCCCTACAACGCCTGGGCATGCTCCTGATGAGGTGGCGGATGGTCTCCTGAGGGATCTCCTCCCAGACCTGGACTAAAGCATCCGCCAACTCCTGGACAGTCTGTGGTGCAACGTGCCGTTGGTGGATGGAGCGAGACATGATGTCCCAGATGTGCTCAATTGGATTCAGGTCTGGGGAACGGGCGGGCCAGTCCATAGCATCAATGCCTTCCTCTTGCAGGAACTGCTGACACACTCCAGCCACATGAGGTCTAGCATTGTCTTGCATTAGGAGGAGCCCAGGGCCAACCGCACCAGCATATGGTCTCACAAGGGGTCTGAGGATCTCATCTCGGTACCTAATGGCAGTCAGGCTACCTCTGGCGAGCACATGGAGGGCTGTGCGGTCCCCCAAAGAAATGCCACCCCACACCATGACTGACCCACCGCCAAACCGGTCATGCTGGAGGATGTTGCAGGCAGCAGAATGTTCTCCACGGCATCTCCAGACTCTGTCACGTCTGTCACATGTGCTCAGTGTGAACCTGCTTTCATCTGTGAAGAGCACAGGGCGCCAGTGGCGAATTTGCCAATCTTGGTGTTCTCTGGCAAATGCCAAACGTCCTGCACGGTGTTGGGCTGTAAGCACAACCCCCATCTGTGGACGTCGGGCCCTCATACCACCCTCATGGAGTCTGTTTCTGACCGTTTGAGCAGACACATGCAAATTTGTGGCCTGCTGGAGGTCATTTTGCAGGGCTCTGGCAGTGCTCCTCCTGTTCCTCCTTGCACAAAGGCGGAGGTAGCAGTCCTGCTGCTGGGTTGTTGCCCTCCTACGGCCTCCTCCACATCTCCTGATGTACTGGCCTGTCTCCTGGTAGCGCCTCCATGCTCTGGACACTACACTGACAGACACAGCAAACCTTCTTGCCACAGCTCGCATTGATGTGCCATCCTGGATGAGCTGCACTACCTGAGCCACTTGTGTGGGTTGTAGACTCCGTCTCATGCTACCACTAGAGTGAAAGCACCGCCAGCATTCAAAAGTGACCAAAACATTAGCCAGGAAGCATAGGAACTGAGAAGTGGTCTGTGGTCACCACCTGCAAAACCAGTCCTTTATTGGGGGTGTCTTGCTAATTGCCTATAATTTCCACCTGTTGTCTATTCCATTTGCACAACATCATGTGAAATTTATTGTCAATCAGTGTTGCTTCCTAAGTGGACAGTTTGATTTCACAGAAGTGTTACATTGTGTTGTTTAAGTGTTCCCTTTATTTTTTTGAGCAGTGTACATTATCGGGGTGGGTGAGAAGTGGGGCATTAGAGCAGAGAGAGAGGTTAACCGAATCGATGGGGTGCTCATGCAGAAATACACGCACACACCCTTGGGTGCCCTGTGTCTCCGGCCATCTCCTCTAATCTGTCTAGCTAATCGTCTCTGTTAGCGAGCAAAGCACAGAGAATCACCAGCCTCCACACTCCCTGTTTCACTCCAGGCCAGCGATATTTATGAAGATGAGAATGTGTAGTCAGGAGGCCAAATATGATTAAAAGATGACTACATAGTGGAGGGCAGAGGAGCACCCTAGATGGTACACCTGACTGAGCCAGCTCACAGCCCTCACTACTGCCCCCCGGTGGAATAACCCTGCTACTGACTGTCAGCAACCAGACCAGAAAAGACAGCATCCAACACTTATGAAAGCACTTTTGCCTTTGTGACCAAAACATTTACTACAGTCTGCAAGGGAAGACTATAAAGTAACTTTGGTCAGATATCTATTCTACAACAAGGTCTGTCCTAATCTGTGCAGCTCTAATCTGCTGCGTTCAAGCAGTGAGAAAGTGTACTGAGAAAGTGTACTGAGAAGGTTTACTGAGAAGGTTTACTGAGAAGGTTTACTGAGAAAGTTTACTGAGAAGGTTTACTGAGAAGGTTTACTGAGAAGGTTTACTGAGAAGGTTTACTGAGAAAGTATACTGAGACACAACAGGGAGATTAGAGAGAGGAGCAGGAGTGACACAACACTAAGATCTGATCTGTGTACAGCTTTCCCACGACAAGGGTGTCTCCACTGAACCTTAGGGATCACACAGCACCATCAGCTGTGTGTGTGTCTCTGTGTGTGTGTGTGTCCAGATAAATGTTATTCTACTATAACCTGTCCTGCTGGCTCCAGTGTGAGGGTTGTATTTAGCTATAGATGGATAGACCTGCATGGTACTGGATGTGTGGGTAGAGGTGCCCTGCTCTCCCAAACACAGGTGGAGAGGGGAGACTGGAAAATCACTATCTCACTCAGCAGACACACACACACACACACACTCAATGAGGTGGTAACACAGAGTGTATGTGGAGATGTGTGTGAGATAGGGCATTATCTTGGTGTATGTGGAGACAATAGAGCGTGAGAGGCAGGCTGTGTTTATAGTTGTGTTCAGATTGGCGTTGTGGTTGACTGGCAGCCACAGACAGAGCTAGGTTCAGGGCTCCAGGTACAAACCACACAGAAATAACTTTCTCACGGTCTTCACTGGAGACTGTCTGTACAACACACTGTCCTGTATGGGCTCTCTTCTCCACTGGCTCATGAGTAGGGTTAGTTAGAATCTGTGGAGAAATGTTTTGATGATACCTTTACAGTGTCTGCCATATTTATATGAGAAAAAAATAGCTTTTCATGTTTTATGACAGCATTTGGTTTGATTTTAATACATTTCTAAAGGCATTTTTTACATGCATAACATACTCCCATATATTACATAAAAACATCAAATTATGAAAAATTTACATTTTCAAACTGCTATTTGATTATATATTTTTACCGTTCCCTTTGATTCTCATCCATAACCACTCATGTTCCAAAGGTCATGTTGGAGTAATTAAAAGCTACACAGAAAGTTCATTAAATTTCAGTTCTAAATTCCAAATTCCACCTCTAGTGGGTTCCTCTTCTCCCTCAGTTAGTAAATATCAGCAGAGTTCATTAATGGTCGTACCTAAGTGGATTAGATAGAGTGTGAAATAATAAACAGCCTCTTGTTTGTTCTGTGTTGGATTAATCAAGGAGAAAATGGCTGAATTCTACACTATATGATGTTTAATTAGCAGGCCAGTTGGAGGGCACTTTGTAATTAGAACGCAACCTCGTTAGGAAAGGTAAAAAGCCGTCGGTTGCCATGGCGCAGAGTTGGCCTGTCTACTACGAAAGGGTGCTGCGCCACGGCATCGGAAAGCTTTCTGAATATTCAGCTGTTATCGGCTTTGATACTGAGCCACGTTCGGGGGAAAAAACTCTCTCTCTCCTTTTTTGCTCACACACCAGTTCTAAAGGAATTGTATGGTGTGTATAGTTGCCATAACAATGTGATGTTCTTTTCCATGGCCTTTCTGAATAATATCCATATTCAAACAAGGGAAAATCATTTGAAATGCTTCCATTATGGCCAAAGGATGTTTACTACATCAGAATGCTATCCTGACAATCTAAAAATGCCCTCTCTCTGTTCTCCAACCCAGAATGCAAAGGGGGAAGAAATGTCTGTCTTGAAGTTAACATGGTGGGACATTGTGACAGGAGACAGAGGGACGTGATTGACATGATAAGCCCCGGGTTCCTCACACACACATTGTCACAAACACAGAGAGACAGTTGCACACACGAGCTCGCACACACATGCACTCACACACATGCACCAACGCACATACACACGCATGCATACAGACACAGAGACACACACACACACACACACACAAAATCACACGCTGAAGCCTACTAACCTGCCTGTAGACCTTCCCAATAACTACTCTACACTCTAACACTAGCTGATACTCTAACTCCCCAGGAAGCTTTTCCATGTTATTACTTTTTTCCGGAGACAACAATAACCCTTAAATCAGGTTACGATATGGGAAGGCAGAGCAGCAGAAGATCTCCGACATTATTAACCTGTCTCTTTCCATGAGGGAGGCAGTGACACGGCGCCGACAAGCGCAGAGACACACAATGCTCAGAAGTCCTCAGATGGGGCGAGGGGGAAACAAAATGATTGCCTCAGAGCAGGCCAGATGGGACAGGAACGAACGAAGGAAGACTGGAGGAAGGGAAATGAAATGAAAGGGAAATTAAATGAAATGAAATAAAAGTCCTTATGTGAGGAGACAAGTGTAGGCGCTCCACAGCCATGAGATTGTCATCACTGCTTTCCCGAGGGAGCCACCCAACCAAATGTGCCATTTACCATGGGAAGTGTGTGTGTGTGGGTGTGGTGGATGTGTTTAAGTATACTTGTGGGGACCAGAAGTCCCCATAAGAATAGTAAACTAACAAAGATTTGAAAATTGGGGACATTTTGTTAGTCCCCACAAGGTCAAATGCTATTTCTAGGGGGTTTAGTGTTAAGGTTAGAATTAGTGTTAGAATTAGGTTTAGGGGTTGAAGTTAGGGAAAATAGGATTTTGAATGGGATTGAATTGTGTGTCCCCAAAAGGTTAGTTATACAAGAATGTGTGTGTGTGTCACGATCGCTGGAGGAAGTGGACCAATGCGCAGCGTGATGAGTGAACATACTTATTTATTAGAGAACAAAACAACAAAACGATAACGTGACATCCTTGGTTACAAACACTAACCATACACGGAACAAGGTCCCACAAACACTGTGGCAAAACAGGCTGCCTAAGTATGGTTCCCAATCAGAGACAACAAGCAACAGCTGATTCACGTTGCCTCTGATTGAGAACCACACCGGCCAACATAGAAACAAATAACTAGATAAAGAACCTAGAAACAAAACACATAGAAACAACACACCCTGGCTCAACATAACAGAGTCCCAGAGCCAGGGCGTGACAGTACCCCCCCCCAAAGGCGCGGACTGCGACCGCGCCAAACATAAACCGAACAGGGAAGGGCCGGGTGGGCATTCCTCCTCGGAGGCGGTTCCGGCTCCGGGCTTGACCACCACCCTCCGTAGCTCCCCTGGTCCGGTCTGGCCCCGCTGGCTGGAGCTGGACTGGACATCGGTGGAGCGGATTGCTTAGGCTCCGATGTGGAGCAGCTGACCAGGCAATGGTGACCCAGGCACGGGCTGTGCCGGACTGATGACGCGCACCACAGGCTTGGTGCGGGGAGCAGGAACGGGCCGGACCGGGCTGACGACGCGCACCACAGGCTTGGTGCGGGGAGCAGGGACGGGCCGAACCGGGCTGACGAAGCGCACCACAGGCTTGGTGCGGGGAGCAAGAATGGGCCGGACCGGGCTGACGAAGCGCACCACAGGCTTGGTGCGGGGAGCAGGAACGGGCCGGACGATGCGCACCACAGGCTTGGTGCGGGGAGCAAGAACGGGCCGGACCGGGCTGACGAAGCGCACCACAGGCTTGGTGCGGGGAGCAAGAACGGGCCGGACCGGGCTGACGAAGCGCACCACAGGCTTGGTGCGAGGGGCAGGAACATGCCGGACCGGGCTGGCGACGCGCACCACAGGCTCGGTGCGAGGGACAGGAACAAGCCGGACCGTACTGGGGACACACACCACTGGCCCTACGCGGGGATCAGGAACGGGCCGGACCGGACTGGCAACACACCCCAGTACCTCTCGCCGTGCCTCTACATTCTCCTTCCCCCTGGTGACCAGTGACTCCCTTAACCTGGCGGCCTCCTTTGCCAACCCGCTGAACCACTCTATCCCGGCCTCCTGCTGCCCCGTCGTCCACGGCGTGAGCCCCCACCTAAAAACTTTCTGGGCGTCTCTCCTCCCCGTGGGCCAGGCCTCCATGGCTCTCGCCAGACTCTCGCTCCTCTGCTCCCAAGTCCAACCTCTCTCCTCCTCCCGCGGCTTGACCCAGTCGAGGTTGATATCCTTTAGAGTCCTCTCTGGCGTTGGCTCCTGGACACGCTGCTTGGTCCAGTTATGGTGGGATCTTCTGTCACGATCGTTATACACAGAGGACCAAGGCGCAGCGTGGAATGCGAACATACTTATTTATTAGAGAACAAAACGATAACGTGACGTCCTTGGTTACAAACACTAACCATACACGGAACAAGATCCCACAAACACTGTGGCCAAACAGGCTGCCTAAGTATGGTTCCCAATCAGAGACAACAAGCAACAGCTGATTCACGTTGCCTCTGATTGAGAACCACACCGGCCAACATAGAAACAAATAACTAGATAAAGAACCTAGAAACAAAACACATAGAAACAACACACCCTGGCTCAACATAACAGAGTCCCAGAGCCAGGGCGTGACAGTGTGTGTGTGTGAGTGAGTGAGTGAGTGAGTGAGTGAGTGAGTGAGTGAGTGAGTGAGTGAGTGAGTGAGTGATAGAGAGAGAGAAAGACAAGAATGTGTGTGTGTGTGTGTGCAACTTTTCAGGGAAGTTAGGAACCAATATACACAAGCATTTAGGAAAGCAAAGGCTAACTTTTTGAAAAAGAAATTTGCATCCTGTAGCACTAATTCCAAAAAGTTTTGGGACACTGTAAAGTCCATGGAGAATAAGAGCACTTCCTCCCAGCTGCCCACTGCACTGAGGCTAGGAAACACTATCACCACCGATAAATCTACAATAATCAAGAATTTCAACAAGCATTTTGCTACGGCTGGCCATGCTTTCCACCTGGCTACCACTACCCGGCCACCAGCTCTGCACCCTCCGCTGCAACTTGCCCATGCCCCCCCCGCTTCTCCTTCACACAAATTCAGACAGCTGATGTTCTGAAAGAGCTGCAAAATCTGGACCCCTACAAATCATCTGGGCTAGACAATCTGGACCCTTTCTTTCTAAAACTAGCCACCGAAATTGTCGCAACCCCTATTACTAGCCTGTTCAACCTCTCTTTCGTAACATCTGAGATCCCCAGAGACTGGAAAGCTGCCGCGGTCATCCCCCTCTTCAAAGGGGGTGACACTCTAGATCCAAACTGTTACAGACCTATATCCATCCTGCCCTGCCTTTCGAGCTTCAATGCCATACAACACTCCTTCAGTAGCCTCCAACTGCTCTTAAACACTAGTAAAACTAAATGCATGCTCTTCAATCGAACGCTGCTGGCACCCGCCCACCCGACTAGAATCACTACTCTCGACGGGTCTGACCTAGAGTATGTGGACAACTACAAATACCTAGGTGTCTGGTTAGACTGTAAACTCTCCTTCCAGACTCACATTAAGCATCTCCAATCCAAAGTTAAATCTAGAATCGGCTTCCTATTTCGCAACAAAGCCTCCTTCACTCATGCTGCCAAACATGCCCTCGTAAAACTGACTATCCTACCGATCCTTGACTTCGGCGATGTCATTTACAAAATAGCCTCCAACACTCTACTCAGCAAATTGGATGTAGTCTATCACAGTGCCATCCGTTTTGTCACCAAAGCCCCATATACTACCCACCACTGTGACCTGTACGCTCTTGTTGGCTGGTCCTCACTACATATTCGTCGCCAAACCCACTGGCTCCAGGCCATCTATAAATCACTGCTAGGCAAATCCCTGCCTTATCTTAGCTCATTGGTCACCATAGCAACACATATTTTCTGTTGTATTTTTGACTTTATGTTTTGTTTTACCCCATATGTAACTCTGTGTTGTTGTTTTTATCGCACTGCTTTGCTTTATCTTGGCCAGGTCGCAGTTGTAAATGAGAACTTGTTCCCAACTGGCTTACCTGGTTAAATAAAGGTGAAATAAATAAAATAAATTTAAAAAATGGGTTTGTAGCTGAACACTAAAGTGCTCCAGTGCTCCAAGTATCATCTGCCTGCCTAACAAACCTAAGAACATTCTGATTGGTGAGATTGTGGCAAAAAAAACACATGCTATGAAGAAAATAAAAAGAAAGATTGATAACCACCCTCAAAACCTAGTAGGTCTACAACACAAACCCAAGACAAGACAAATTGCTCCCTATGAAAACGCTGAATCAATATCGAACACTACAACAGCCTCAGAATTAAATCAACAGCAGCCCCAAAAAGAAAGAAAAAACACTGAGACAAATAATTATTGACCAAGCAAAAATATCAGGCTATTACAGCCTGGTCTCATAGACTAGACGTAAAATAGTAAATGTAAATCCGGAACATTCAAATTAGTATGATACGTTACGATTGGTACGGTTACATAAGACAGAAGGTTACTTAAGGCAAAAATTAAAGTAGGGTGGTTGGTTAGGGTTGATGGGTGGGCGTATAACGGGAACGTTCTAGTAATCCAAAGGTTGCCTTTGAATCTAATCACGGACAACTTTAGCATTTAGCTAATTAGCAACTTTACAACTACTTACTAATTTTGAGCTACTTTGCAACTGCTTAGCATGTTAGCTAGCCCTTCCCCAAACCCTAACCTTAACCCTTTAACCTAATTCATAACCCTAACCCCTAGCCTAGCTAACGTTAGCCACCTAGCTAATGTTAGCTTTAGCCACCTAGCCAGCTTAGCCACAACAAATTAGAATTTGTAACATATCATACGATTTGCAAATTCATAACATATTGTAGGAATTGCAATTCGTCAACTATTGTACGAATTACAAATCGTAACATATCATACGAATCGTAATTCGTAACACATCTTACAAAATGGATGATGGACATCCATAAATGAATACATACCATTCGAAATGTAATATATCATACTATGTTACATTTACCCCTGAGTCTAGGTTGGCTATATTTATATCAAAGATTTGGACACACCTACTCATTGCAGGGTTTTTCAATATTTTTACTATTTTCTACATTGTAGAATAATAGTGAAGACATCAACACTATGAAATAACACATATGGAATCATGTAGTAACCAACAAAGTGTTAAACAAATCAAAATATATTTTATATTTGAGATTCTTCAAATATCCACCCTTTGCCTTGATGACAGCTTTGCACACTTGGCATTCTCTCAACCAGCTTCACCTGGAACGCTTTTCCAACAGTCTTGAAGGAGTTCCCACATATGCTGAGCACTGGCTGCTTTTCCTTCACTCTGCGTTCCGACTCATCCCAAACCATCTCAATTGGGTTGAGGTCGGGATTTCGGAGGCCAGGTCATCTGATGCAGCACTCCATCACTCTCCTTCTTGGTCAAATAGCCCGTACACAGCCTGGAGGTGTGTTGGGTCATTGTCCTGTTGAAAAAGCTCAAACCAGATGGGATGGCGTATCGCTGCAGAATGCTGTGGTAGCCATACTGGTTAAGTGTGCCTTGAATTCTAAATAAATCACAGACAGTGTCACCAGCAAAGCACCCCCACACCATCACACCTCCTCCTTCATGCTTCATGGTGGGAACCACACATGCAGAGATTATCCGTTCACCTACTCTGCGTCTCACAAAGACACGGTGGTTGGAACCAAAAATCTCAAATTTGGACTCATCAGACCAAAGGACAGATTTCTAATGTCCATTGCTCGTGTTTCTTGGACCAAGCAAGTCTCTTCTTCTTATTGGTGTCCTTTAGTAGTGGTTTCTATGCAGGAATTCTTGAAATGTTCTGTATTGACTGACCTTGATGGACTGTTGTTTCTCTTTGCTTATTTGAGCTGTTCTTGCCATAATATGGACTTGGCATTTTACCAAATAGGGCTATCTTCTGTATACCCCCCCTACCTTGTCACAACACAAATGATTGGCTCAAATGCATTAAGAAGGAAATAAATTCCACAAATTAACTTTTAACTGTTAATTGAAATGCATTCCAGGTGACTACCTCATGAAGCTGGTTGAGACAATGCCAAGAGTGTGCAAAGCTGTCAACAAGGCAAAGGGTGGCTACTTTGAAGAATCTAAAATATATTTTGATTTGTTTAACACTTTTTTGGTTACTACATGATTCCATGTGTTATTTCATACTTTTGATGTCTTCACAATGTAGAAAATAGTAAAAATAAAGAAAAACCTTTGAATGAGTAGGTGTGTCCAAACTTTTGACTGGTACTGTGTATATGTGTGTATATATACAGTGCTATGAAAAAGTATTTGCCCCCTTTCTAATTTTCTCTACTTTTGCATATTTGTGATACTGAATGTTATCAGATCTTCAACCAAAACCTAATATTAGATAAAGGGAACATAAGTGAACAAATAACACAACAATTACATATTTATTTCATAAACAAAGTTATGCAACACCCAATTCCCCTGTGTGAAAAAGTAATTGCGCAGCTGGGTCATGCAGCAAGACAATGATCCAAAACACACAATCAAGTCTACATGAAAATTGCTCAAAAGCAACAAATTGGAAGTTTTGGAATGGCCTAGTCAAAGTCCAGACCTAATCCCAATTGAGATGTTGTGGCAGGACTTGAAACGAGCAGCTCATGCTTGAAAACCCACACGTCACTGAGTTAAAGCAGTTCTGCATGGAAGAGTGGGCAAAAATTCCTCCACAGCGACATGAGAGACTGATCAACAACTACAGGAAGTATTTGGTTGGAGTCATTGCAGCTAAAGGTGGCACAACCAGTTATTGAGTGTAAGGGGGCAATTACTTTTTCACACAGGGGAATTGGGTGTTGCATAACTTTGTTTATGAAATAAATATGTAATTGTTGTGTTATTTGTTCACTTATGTTCCCTTTATCTAATATTAGGTTTTGGGTTTTGGTTGAAGATCTGATAACATTCAGTATCACAAATATGCAAAAGTAGAGAAAATTTGAAAGGGGGCAAATACTTTTTCATAGCACATATATATATATATATATATATATATATATATATATATATATATATATATATATATATATATATATATATATAATATATATATATATATTCATACAGCCTATCAGATATAAATAGACCATTAGAGAGGCGGCTGGCAGAGGACAACAAATGAAAGGACATGTATTGGGACTGGACACCTGGCAGGGTTATATGGAGACTGTGGATCACCATGCTAATATATGACTTTGTCACCACATTCTACTATTTCTCATGCAGCCAGGCTCAACCATTAAAGCCCACGTAGGCCTAATCAACGGAGCAGATCATGTAAAGATGTAAAGCCCCCTAGCGTTTTATATCGTACCTCTAGCTAGATATCAAATAAGCATGCTTGGTTTACATATTCTATGATGTTTTTCAATTGCCAACGTTGAAGTAAATTGGTTTAATGGAGACCTACAAAGCAGTAATTTAGTGCTGCTGGAGTACAATTAGCATTTTAGTCATTTAGCAGACGCTCTTATCCAGAGCGACTTACAGTAGTGAGTGCATACATTTTCACACTGGTCCGCCGTGGGAAATCGAACCCATAACCCTGGCATTGCAAGTACCATGCTCTACCAAGTGAGCACACGGGAGTTGCGAGGGAGCACCTTACTTTTTTAAATTTAAGAATACAAGGAGGTGGTATGTCCCGCAAGATCACATAATGATGAATTAGTATTTTACAGAACCAAATGTAATAGCATAATAGCCCTATAACATTAATGTTACACCAAAAACACTTAATTTCTAGTGAGATTTTAGGATGGTTAGCTGAAGCTGAATTGTCGCATTTCTTTTCTCATGCGGCTACAACTCAACAGCGCGCGCCACCAGGCAGGATATACACTGAGTGTACAAAATATTAAGAACACCTTCCTAATATTGATTTGCAACAAGGTGTCGAAAGCGTTCCACAGGGATGCTGGACCATGTTGCCGCCAATGCTTCCCACAGTTGTATCAAGTTGGCTGGATGTCCTTTGAGTGGTGGACCATTCTTGATACACACGGGAAACTGTTGAGCGTGAAAAACCCAGCAGCGTTGCAGTTCTTGACACAAACTGTGCACTGGCACGGACTACCCCCGTGCCAGCGCACTTAAATATTTTGTCTTGCCCATTCACCAACTGAATGGCACACACACACAATCCATGTCTCAATCGTTTCAAGGCTTAAAAATCCAACTTTAACCGGTCTCCTCACCTTCCTCTACACTGATTGAAGTGGATTTAACAAGCGACATCAATAAGGGATCATAGCTTTCACCTGTATTCACCTGGTCAGTCTATGTCATGGAAAAAGCTTGTGTCCTTTTATGTTTTGTACACTCAGTGTATGCTTTGATTTAAACAAAATACAAGAAAGGCTAATAGTTTATTAACACCATCTGCTTTGATTCGCTTACGAAACAGTAATTCAAGAAGATATAAATGCATATTCCCATGAAACTGATTGAGATCAAATTATTGGCATACAGACGCAGTTTGGACATTTCACCGGTAAAACGTGAATAATTATCATTCCCGATTGACAGTGATGATGGCCTATTTTGAAATTAGGTTTGCCTAACTTGGTGTTTGAGGGTATTCAAAATATAACATTTTCTTGAGACAATATGTGTGGGTATAGGCAGACGTTGCAATTGGAGGATACATTTTATTCATATTCTATAATAATATTAAATAGGTTACATCTGTCGGTACAAACTTTGATTGAGAAATGACGTAATGTACTCTTTTTTTTTGCGGTCCCGCACCTAAAACAAATAGCAGTACCCCACTGCCTACAAGACAGAATGTACTCTCTCCGCTAATAGGGCAAGAGCACAGTACTAATGCCCCTGTAGCTCTGCACAGGTAGCTTAGCGGTTAAGAGCGTTGTGCCAGTAACCGAAAGGTCGCTGGTCCTAATCCCCGAGCCAACTAGGTGAAAAATCTGTCGGTGTGCCCTTGAGCAAGGCACTTAACCCTAATTGCTCCTGTAAGTCGCTCTGGATACGAGCGTCTGCTAAATGACTAAAAATTTTGTTTTTTTTTTAAATGTAAAATATAAAGGCAAATTAATTTCATCCATAGCTGTGACTGAAATAAAATGAGTGCTGTGCGCCCTCGTGTGGCCACTAAGTACCTGTACATTCTATCTGGGGTTCTGTTTATGGTTGCTAGGCAACGAGACATAAATCATGTTTTTTGGCTTGCTAGTATAAATCTGCACACTACGTATCGTCTCTCGTGTTTTTCCTGCCTTGTATCCTAATTTACACAAACCAGGATGGCAGCGGTTAAGCAGTCAAAAGAAAAGGATCCTGCGGATATTGTTAATCAGAACGCAATTCACATCGAGACCATAAAGAAAGAGAATAGGAGCCAAAAAGTGTACACGCTATTTAGCATCAACCCGTACAAAAGACGTAAGCACATACCACCTCTGTTGAAAGGTATGTGGATTAATGTGAACGATGAGTAATTTCATGATGAACAAACACTTTTTGTAATCTTTCACTTCTCAGTGCACATTTTGACTGACAAGCCTATGGCCGGCAACAAGACCCACGACAAAGTGGAGGAGGACCGTAAGTATGCCTACTAGCTATTCAATGTTATCTGAGGTGTTGGCCAGTCTCTTAGATCAGTGTTTCCTAAACTCGTTCCTGTGTCCCCCCTGCTTCACGTTTGGGTTTTTACCAAAGGACTACACAGCTGATAATAGCCAACTCATCAAGCTTTGATTATTTGAATCAGCTGTGTAGTGCTAGGGCAAAAACCAAAACGTGCACCGAGTTTGGGATACCCTATCTTAGATTATGTTTTATCCCCAGCTGCTTTCCTAAAGGCCATCCACGGGGCTTGTTTGGAGCCAACTAAGAAATACACTCACCCCCAAACTGAGAGCCAGGAGATAGGCTGGATATCCAGACCTCTGGTAAGAACTCCCTCTTTGTGGTGATGATCAGCAAAATAGCTACTTTTCAAAATGGTTTGACAAGATGTGTCCCCTTTACTTCCGGGTATTCGTTGTAACAAGTTGTCATGTCCACTGTCTGAGTGTTCTAAGCCTGTTGTGGCACTGTTACAAATACGTTCTCAGCCCTCAAATTGCTTTTCTGCCCTGTCAGATTGTTTCAGATCGCAGCGATAGAAGACTGAACTGGTCACGGCAGAACTCTGAGATCACCAAGTACATGGATGCAGCATGGCGTCTGAAAGAACAGACACAGGACCTGGGTTAGATCTACAGCCTACAAGCTGCCTACAAGACTTACTTAGGATAACCTGGTTCATTGGTCGCTTTACTGGATAAAAATGTAGTGGAAGCATGGCTATGAAGAATATTGCTTTACTGTCTGATGGAAACAATGTAACTGGTTGCAGACTTGCAGATAGACCTACTGTATAATTAAGCAATAAGGCCAATATACCACCAACCCTTAGCTGAGGTGCCTTAATGCTATTATAAACTGGTTACCAACTTATATGATATACCACAGCTGTCAGCCAATCAGAATTCTGGGCTCGAACCACCCAGTTTATAAACAATAAACACCATAAAAGAAAGAAACATGAAGCAGCACACTAATTATTTAAAGGAAAACATGCAGGTGTAGCCTGGTCCCAGATCTGTTTGTGCTCTTGCCATCTCCATTGCAGTCATTGTCAAGCAAAACATAACACGGCGTAGGTATAATAGCACAAACAGACTGGCACTCAGGCTAGAGAATGAGTTATTCTTGCCCAAAATGTGCCAACTATTGCCATACCGGCGACAAATGAAGAGAAGCTATTTGCAGAAGAAACATATTAATAATATTGATACAAGGAAAAGGCCCGACATGACAGCTGTTCAATATTATAAAATGACATGTCACTAAGGGTAGTGAATCAGAGGGTCAATGAGTGGACTCGCAAAGTGTGCAATTTGCAAAAACCGATCAAGTATTCACTCAAAGTCGATGACATTATACATTTATTGAAGTGGCTTCATCATTGTTATCACTTTCAGCAAATAGTTTCACAAACTTACACACATTACAACAATGTATAAAGATCTCCTTTAAAAGAAACATGGATTTCTTTTATTTTACTGACTGTAATAAAATGTAATTGTATCTTGATGTCCAAATTAATGTTAGGGGTTTAATTTGGCATGTTTGGTCCCACTCTGTCCGGTTTTCATATGGAGACATTCTAAAGCTCACATGCAGCCATGTCCACATCTTGTAGCCTCCTTGGTGATACTCCAGGAAGGATCATTCTGAGAGACAGGATGCATGCGGACATCTTGGGGCATCATCAAAGGCATCCATATCATTCCACTGCCCCAAGGGCTCCATGAAGGGTGGTGTGTGCGCGATTAAGTATAGAAAGAGAGCACTTCTCTCTAATATTATTTCCTTCCAGAAGTTGGGATGCAGTGTGGGTAACCCAAGACCGATGACGACGTTCAAACCTGGCCTGATGCCATAGACCGAAGAACCAATCAGACTGCAGGACCTTTAGCACCCACCACTTTAGGAGCGACCCTTCATCTTCTTGCGCGCATTCTTGCCAGGTCGTTTCTGAAGAATCAAAAATTCAAAATTACAAAAGAACTACGATTTTTCAAATAATAACTGAAACAAAATGTACCAACACTATAAACAATACACTATTTTAATTCAAAATGTGATATTGTATGACCCAATCATGTCTGTCAGTGACTTACAGTCCCTCCTTTGGTGGGGCCCCTTCCTCCTGGTCCCGCATTGCCTCCTTTCCCTCTCTTTCCTCCTTTCCCATGAGCCACCTTGGCTCGGAACCCTGACACATCGTTGTGGCTGTCCTTGGTGTTCCACTTGGTTCCACTCTTCTTCCCGCCAAAGCCAAACCTCTGGTCTTTATACTTCCTCTTAGCATTGGGCCTGTCAAGTCAGAGGTTTCAGTTTTAGTCCAAGTACAGTACATATAGATTTGGTATAAAAGCACTGAATACAATTAATATAGGTAGGTAGGTGGAGAAGAAGCATTGAGCACAACATTCCCATCTCTGTGGCGTCTTACCCTTTCTTGTTCATGGCCTTTTTATCAGGTGTTTGGCCTCCTGACCCTTTCCCTGCACCCCCTTTAGCTGGAGCTCCTCCTTTAGCTGGAGCTCCTCTAGCGGTCTTCTGATCTCCTTCCAGGAAGTCCAGTTTGTCAGTCATGCCTACGAGAGAGGAAGGTGTTTAACGTTATGAATCCCATTTAGCAGATGATGTCACCCAAAGCAACTTAACCAAAATAGTGCGAACAAGTTGGGTGACTTGGGTGATAAACAAAACATGTAGAAACAGAGGACCCACCTTTTTGATACCTCTTCACAGCAGACATCATGGCCTTCTTCTCCTTCTGTCTCTTCTGAATAACCTCTACTTGCACCTACAACACCCATTTCATAAGATCACAATGCACCAAGACGACATAATAAAGAGTACAATTCCAGTGAGAGGAATGGAGACTCACCTTCTTGCCGTACTTCCTTTGTTCTCTTAGTTTCTTGGCCTTTTCCGACTTCTCCATCATGATCTGCTTCGTGATGAGTTTCTTCCTGATCTGTAGGAAAAGACAAAGCATTATTCATGACCACACCAGTATTTCCGTGACGGTCAAATGTCCAACCAGATTTGAATTTGCTGGACAAATGTGCATATCAAACAGAATCCCATTTGGATGCCAGCCACGTGTAGTGTAAAGTGTAAATCATAGTCCACAGATGCTAGGACGCGATAGTCCGGCGTCCCATTGTGACATACATAGCTACACAGCTCTGAGACCAACATCCGCGGGGGACGAACAGCCCGAACGCGTACCTCCCTACAATTCCAAACCAACCAGTCTCTGGTACGCATCCTCTATTCATTTGAATGCATTGACAGTTGGACAAATTGCTTGAACTGCTCTGAGAATTTGAGAAGTATGAAAGCCAACGGTCCAATATTCTACAACACTGCTGTGCGTATGCATTCACCTTTTGGACTATGATAAACGCTTAATGCTTTTAGGAGTGCCCACTGCCTACTCATTGACACCACCATGGAAATGACTGCAATAATAATGCAAGGAATGATAGCCTACCACATTGGCTCCATGCACAAAGCGTGTCTACCTCCGTCCATCTAGCTTGTCAATATCCTCTGCTGCAGAGTGTATTTATTTTTCCACTTGTCTGTGCCTCCGTCCTTGGTAAAGTAGCTAGTTAGCTATCGAGCTAGTGTTGCACTGTTTTTAGCCAACTACTCGACCAGACATTAGATTAGTGGAAGAGGGAAGCGCAATTACTTCATCTAAATACTCCTCCTTGGTGGACTAGGTATGACAATTTTGTAAATTCTATTTTAGGGAGAATAATCTAGCAAAACGTCATAAAATACCGGAACACTTCTCCCGTGTGCATACAGTTGTGTCTCACCGTTGTGGTGATACTTATGGTCCTCGGGACAGATGGCTTCTACGGTTGTGGCTACGAAGTACAACTACAGGAATAGTAGTGACTTTACGTAGCAGGTTAGGAGACATAACGTAGCAGGTTAGAAGAATTAGGTCAATGTTAGGAAAAGGGTTAGGCTTAGCTAAAATGCTACAGCTGTACTCCATCTAGCCACAACGTTAAAATCCCTGTTCCGAGAAACCACCAGTATCACAACACCGCTACCATGATACAATGTTGCAAGTTCCATATTGAGAGCACTAGCTCAAGACAGACAGAGTAGAGAGATTATGCAATTAGAAGACATCCTGAACCAACCTCAATGCATAGCCAATGTGATTTATAGAGGATATTTATTTTCATCAGGATACTTCAATGTTTATTTGCTTTCATGCATTTATCTACCAAAAGCCTGCAATTACTGGCTAAAGGAAAAGCTGGACAACACATACCGTTTCAACAGTTTTCGTGTCAGAGAGATCAATCCATACCTGACGCAATTCAGTCACATACATATAATGACAGATGGCAAGATCTCTGAGAGTAAGGTCAGGACATCCTACCTTCTGCATTTGCTGGTCTGACTTGGCCATCTCTGCAAAGTAGTCCTCAGGTCTCTTGGTGGCTATCTTCAGCTTCAGTAGCCGGGGCATCGCCTCCAGAACAGCTGCTTGGGCTTGGCGGTAACTGGAAGACACCAATGAAAGAGAGGATATGTTTTACAATTGCTATTACTAGGACTACATCATGACATTACAACAAAGTCTCTGTCCACTGATATAAACGTGTATGGACATTAGACACTCACAAGAACATCTCTCTCTGGAAGTCGTCATCTGGGTTGATGTCTCCGCTGGCCTTGTTGTCGAGTCTGCCCTCGGACTTGGCAACGATGTCATCAGCTGGGAGATTGACCATGTCCAGCCTCTCTACCCAGGGTAGTGTGTTTTTACGAAAGTCGGCGAGGCATTGTTTCAAACCCTCCTGTCCACAACCATGAAGAAAATACGGGTCGTATTAGAAAATTAACTAATTTGTGATTTATGAGTCGAATAAAGCATGAATTAGAGAGCGATAGACAATGGTGGCTTTCTGGTCGCATACACATGTTCATCTGCGCATGTCAACACTCACCACATTGTTGACAATCTTCTTCGGTTCTTGTGTTGTAAAGTTCAACCCAGGCTTTAACAACCCCTTTGCGAATGCATCTTGAAGCTAATGAAAACGAAAAACACAGCAAAGTTACGCGTTGTAGATCACCTACATAACGTTAGTGGAGACATTGTTAGCTAACTACAGTAGCTAGCTAACCTGGCTAATGTTAGCTAGCACGCTATAAAATAACCAGTTACCTCTCCGTCAGATAATTCGCTGTTCTCCTCAGACGTCTCACCTAACTGCTCGTCATCTTCAATAATATCCATGTTATTCTTAACGATAATGATTGGATGCAAACAGTTATTTTGTGGACCAAATACTGTCAACTCCGCGCTCACATGGAGCTGTTCACGTGAGAAGGAATTAGCGGCTGTTAAGGGTCCTCCGAAAATGTCTTCCCGTGAAACACCAGCCCCGAAATAATCAAAGGTTCCTATCCGACGTTTTTTGTGTAGTTTTTTCTGCTCTCGTTAATAAATCGTGAAAAAAGCACCAGAGGACAATAAACCTTCTTCGTGTGAATTTCCGCCATATATTCGATTTATAATGATATAGGTGTATGCTTTAATTAGTTATAATCATTATTTATTATGTAATTATGCATTGTATGAAAGCTTCTCCATAGTGATAGAATTTAACGATAACATTCTACTCATATTATTTTCCACGCTTCAGCAAAAATAGCATGTCAATCTCTGGAAGTCTCACTGTCGTCAAATTAAATCATTAATAAGGAGTTTTGAGGAATCAGCACAATTATTTATTTATTTGTATTTTCAATAAAGGTAAGTAGCTAGCCTAGTAAGATAAGACGATCATTACTTTTCAAAGTTGACCTTATGGTTCCAGATAACTCTATAAAAAGTATTGTAGATCAGGAGTTGTAGATGAAAGGTTACAGGGCCAGGAGGCAATTTCAGATCAAAGTGAAAAGGATCAATATGGTCATACAGAATTGAATTAGTATCCTTGAGACTTTTGCCTGCCACATAAAGATCAAAACCCTTCTCAATTATTTTTCTTCTTCTTTCCTTTTACTGGCAGATTTTAGTCTGCAGCTTTGACGTGACAGGACTGTGATGTCTGCAGTGGTGGCCCAGTGTCACTACAGCTTTGGTCTGCGGACATGCGTGGCAAATAACCTGTGCTACTTTGATGAGCAGACTGTCATCTTCCCATCTGGGAACAACTGTGTTCGTTACAACATCGATCAGAAATGGCAGAGGTTCATCCCAGGTATTTGCCACGTTCACTTCTCAGGATTACAACAATATGGCTTGGGTCAGGGTGTTTTATAGATGTTTAGTGTCTCTGACACTAGCACTCACTCTGAAATATTTTCATAGACAAATATAAACCTGGTATTCAAAACAAAATTAGCTGTTAACAACCTGTTAAATGTATCCAACTTCCAGTTATGTTTTCTTTGTGATTCATCCTCGATTTTGCTCCTCAGGTTTGGAGAGGAGTCAGGGGATGTACGCGCTGGCCATCAGCTCAAACCGCCGCTACCTGGCGGTGTCGGAGCGTGGCGAGAGGGCCACCATCACCGTGTACGACCTGCAGCACGAGCAGAGCCGGAAGAGGAAGGTGCTGAGCGGAGGGGACATCCCTGTCCATGAGTTTGTCTCCATGGCGTTCTCCACCGACTCCAAGTACTTCATCAGCCAGTCAGGGGCGCCGGACTACACCCTCTTCTACTGGATGTGGGAGAAGCAGAAGATCATGGCCATGGTGAAGACCACTGTGGCCGCTAACCCAGTCACCCAGGTGAGGTCGGACTGCTCTCTTGTTAGTGGGGCCATGGAAGAGTCCTTGGCAAGGAAATGGTGGTGGGGAATGATCAGCATGTTCATTCAAAATAGCAGTGTTATTTTTCCATAGATAAGGCATTAAACAACCTTACTAGTCCTTGCTCCTTACTCTGTTGTAGTATTAACTCTGTAGCTGATCACAGGCATACCTATTTACTTACACAAGCTATATCTCGATGGCACTGTCTCACACTATATGTTTCCAGGTCAGCTTGAACCCATATGACAACACCCAGATCTGTGTGAGTGGGAATGGGGTCTTCAAGCTGTTCCGCTATGCAGAGGGGGCTCTGAAGCAGTCCACCTTCCAGAAGCTAGAGACGCATCATTTGTTGTCCCATGCCTGGGTGTCTGAGGAGAGGGTGATAGCTGGGACAGAGGCAGGCAGGCTGATGGTGTTTGAGTCTGGAGACCTGTGATGGGATATGAGTGTGTCCCCCAAGACCACCGTTTCACAGGACCCAGAGAGGTAGGCATAGGGAGGTAAAAGACAAGCTGGCACTGAAAGATCTCCAAACAGATGTTACTCACACATTGTGAGAGTGACCATGTTTTACAGTTTTCACAATTTTTGACTTTTTGCAGCGCAAAGGGAAATGATGAAGAGTCCCTTCCTCAGTTGCCCCGGGTTACAGTCATTACAGCGTACTCCAAAGGCTTTGCCTGCTCGGCCGGTCCTGGGACGGTGTGTCTGTTTGAGAGAACCGACGATAAGGACAACTACAGGAAAACCAGGGAGATAAGGGTAACAAAGCTTTCACCATACTTCATTTCATCACTCTTTCCAGCAATATGTTGTATACAACTAAGCTCATTATTTGTGTGTGTGTGTGTGTGCGTATATTTTAAGAGTTTTATTCCAAAACGCTTTACATCCATTTTCAGAACTGTTGGTAAATTAGCTTTTGTTGTTTTAAAGAAATTATGAAAGAGATTGGTGTGTTTTTTCACTATCTAATCATGGCATGGGGTTGTTCAATGACAGACATGTATTTGTTTAAATCTATCTATGTATGGTTTCACTTTAGAGAGGCAAATAATCATGTTTTTTGGAAAATGCTAAATAACCGCCTCACTCGCAGAGAAATAAGTACTACTGCTAGGTTCTACACAGTCAAATGTAACAAATAACGACATTTTTAATAAAGAAATGTACAAATGATACATTTGTGACTTCAATATTTAAAAAATTATACAAAATAAAATTCAATACAGTAATATGAGATCTGTATGTAAAACATTTACATTTGACATTTTTGTCATTTAGCAGATGCTCTTATCCAGAGCGCCTTACAGTAAATGCATTCATCTTAAGATAGCTAGGTGAGACAACCACATATCACAGTCAAATATACAGGATACGAACATTCCATTCCAGCTAAACAATGGATGTACAGCGTTTTGCCAAAAAAAGACATTTTCATACACATCTAAAATCTATGACTAAAAAATCTGACAACAGTAATACTTTACACACACATGAAGTTACCCATAAGCAATTATTTCTGATGAAGAAACACAAATGGGAAAAACTGGGGCGGCAGGTAGCTTAGTGGTTAAGAGCGTAGTGCCAGTAACCGAAAGGTTGCTGGTTCTAATCCCTGAGCCGACTAGGTGAAAAATCTGTCGATGTGCCCTTGAGCAAGGCACTTAACCCTAATTGCTCCTGTAAGTCGCTCTGGATAAGAGCGTCTGCTGTAAATGTAAATATAGCATTTTGGAAATAAACTCTTCATTTGTCCCATCCAGATCCCCCCAGACCAGTGCAGCCACGAGCCCAGCCAGGCAGAGCAACAGCAGATTGTCTCTCTGGTCATCAGTCCGTCAGAGGAGACTATGGTGACCAGTACAGACCGTGGTCAGCTCTACATTATCACCCTGTCCTCTGCTGAGATGAGCAAGGGGGAGCAGGCTCAGTTTGAGTTTCTGTCCTATTCCTTCCACTCCGGGTCTATCACTGGTCTGTCCATCTGCATCCGTAAGCCCTTCATCGCTACCTGTTCCCTGGACCAGTCTGTACGCATCTGGAACTTCGAGACCAAGTAAGAGTTAGTCTCACTGGCCTCACTGGCCTCACTATCCCTTTAAGAAAATCTGGACTTGATGTCAAACCTGTGGGATCGTCTCAGATATCAGCTTGTTTTCTATTCTCACTGGTAGTTATATCTGAGGACGTTTGTTTCATGGCTGGCTTCTAGTTTATTTCTAGACTCTTAGCCCTTATTCAGGTCCGTCTCCCTCTCCCTTAGCCCTTTATCAGGTCCGTCTCCCTCTCCCTTCCCTTTTAGCCCTTTATCAGGTCCATCTCCCTCTCCCTTCCCCCCAGCACCCTGGAACTGTATAAGGAGTTCCAGGAGGAGGCGTTCAGCATCGCCCTGCACCCCTCTGGCCTGTTTGTCCTGGTGGGCTTCTCTGACAAGCTGAGGCTCATGAATCTCCTCATAGACGACATCAGGACCTTCAAGGAGTTCAACATCCGAGGCTGTAGAGAGGTCTGAATTAAGAGTTCTCAATGCCAACAGTTACTCATTGTAGACAGCTGAACATCACTGGTACTCAAACATTGATTTCTAGCTATTCCAGCTCTCACAGTGTACAGCATGCTTTTGCCTTTCAGTGTGCCTTCAGTCACGGAGGACACCTGTTTGCTGCAGTGAATGGAAACGTCATTCACATCTACTCCAGCACCACCTTCGAGAGCGTCCTCAACCTCAAGGGACACAATGGGAAGGTGAGGGGCACTGGATGAGGTCACTGACGGTTTACTGCATGATTTATCATCAGAGTGTCAGGCTATTCATACTGACTGCCAACAGTTCCAGTAAGCCTCGCCTCAGGCCAACAGTTCTAGGCCATGTGAGCTGACCAGGAAAAACTTTGGCCATAGTTATAGCTTTGAGTTTTCCCATGTTAATTCCCTTGTTAATTCACCTATCTCGAAAAACCCAGGGTGGCAGAGATAACAGAGGTGACTGCGGGGGTGGTATTTTATGTCCTACTTTATGTGTCTCCATCTTCAGGTGCACTCCATAGTCTGGAGCGGTGACGACAGCAGGCTGGTGTCGTGTGGGATGGATGGGGCTGTGTACGAGTGGAACACCCTGACCAGCAAGCGGGAGTCGGAGAGCATACTAAAGTCCTGCAGCTACACCGGCGTCACCGTCTCCCCCGACGCCAAGACTATCTTCGCCGTGGGGACCGACTGTACCCTGAAAGAGATCCAGGACTGTCAAGTGAGACCTGAAAACAGTAGCATATGACATGTTTCTTCCTTCTAGAAAGTTGTTCCTGGCCACTGTGCTTCTGTTTCTGCTTGCTCTTTGGGGTCAACTGCTGATGGAAAAAAAAGAAAAAAAAGATTGACATTTGTTTGAAATGTCACATGCTCTGACAAATGTGTATTAGTTTTGAAATATAGTCAGTTATAAATGATGGTATAAACTTCTATGAGGACTTTTTTCATCATAGCGATAATGTAGTCTTAATAATTGAGGAGAGCAGTTAGATCTTATTAGCCAGTTTTCCTTATTCTCACTAGGCATACGTTTTCCTTATTCTCACTAGGCATACGTTTTCCTTATTCTCACTAGGCATACGTTTTCCTTATTCTCACTAGGCATACGTTTTCCTTATTCTCACTAGGCATACGTTTTCCTTATTCTCACTAGGCATACGTTTTCCTTATTCTCACTAGGCATACGTTTTCCTTATTCTCACTAGGCATACGTTTTCCTTATTCTCACTAGGCATACGTTTTCCTTATTCTCACTAGGCATACGTTTTCCTTATTCTCACTAGGCATACGTTTTCCTTATTCTCACTAGGCATACGTTTTCCTTATTCTCACTAGGCATACGTTTTCCTTATTCTCACTAGGCATACGTTTTCCTTATTCTCACTAGGCATACGTTTTCCTTATTCTCACTAGGCATACGTTTTCCTTATTCTCACTAGGCATACGTTTTCCTTGAAAGTGGTGCTGACTGTTTTGAGGGAATATTTTATTTAAAAAATCTTCATTTCATATTTTTTGCTGGTGTCAGTTTCCAGCTGTGTTATATGAAGTTCTGAAAGGGAAAATACACTGAACAAAAATATAAACGCAACATGCAACAATTTCACAGATTTTACTGAGTTACAGTTCATATAAGGAAATCAGTCAATTACAATAAATTAATTAGGCCCTAATCTATGGAATATCACATGACTGAGAATACAGATATGCATTTGTTGGTCACAGATACCTTTAAAAAAAAGTAGAGGCATGGATTAGAAAACCAGTCAGTATCTGGTGTGA
The DNA here is from genome assembly GCF_020615455.1 of Coregonus clupeaformis. Lineage (NCBI taxonomy): Eukaryota > Metazoa > Chordata > Actinopteri > Salmoniformes > Salmonidae > Coregonus > Coregonus clupeaformis. The sequence goes on along the minus strand of NC_059211.1, from coordinate 26,133,723 downwards.
CCACAATTTGCCTCATGCAGCAGGACACATCTCATTCTCATTGTGGCCTGTGGAATTTGTCCAACTTCTCGTCAATGGCTGTGCGAAGTTGCTGGATATTGGCGGGAACTGGAACACGCTGTCGTACACGTCGATCAAGAGCATCCCAAACATGTTCAATGGGTGACATCTCTGGTGAGGACTGTGCCTTGCAAAAGTATTCATCCCCCTTGGCATTTTTCCTATTTTGTTGCATTACAACCTGTCATTTAAATGGATTTTTATTTGGATTTCATGTAATGGATATACACAAAATAGTCGAAATTGGTGAAGTGAAATGAAAAAAATAACTTGTTTCAAAAAATTCTAAAAAATAAATAACTGAAAAGTGGTGCGTGCATATGTATTCACCCCCTTTGCTATGAAGCCCCTAAATAAGATCTGGTGCAACCAATTACCTTCAGAAGTCACATAATTAGTTAAATAAAGTCCACCTGTGTGCAATCTAAGTGTCACATGATCTGTCACATGATCTCAGTATATATACACCTGTTCTGAAAGGTCCCAGAGTCTGCAACACCACTAAGCAAGGGGCACCACCAAGCAAGCGGCACCATGAAGACCAAGGAGCTCTCCAAACAGGTCAGGGACAAAGATGTGGAGAAGCACAGATCAGGGTTGGGTTATAAAAAAAGATCAGAAACTTTGAACAGAGCACCATAAAAAAAAGGCAAGAATATGGCACCACAACAAACCTGCCAAGAGAGGGCCGCCCACCAAAACTCACGGACCAGGCAAGGAGGGCATTAATCAGAGAGGCAACAAAGAGACCAAAGATAACCCTGAAGGAGCTGCAAAGCTCCACAGCGGAGATTGAAGTATCTGTCCATAGGACCACTTTAAGCCCTCACTCCACAGAGCTGGGGCCTCATGTATCAATCTTGCGTACGCACGAAAACACGGCGTACGCCAGCTTTCACGTTCACGGTCAGATGTACTAACAGTGAAATTAACGTAAGAATGTGCGTTCTTCCACGTAAACTTCAGGCCTGGCGTACGTACATTTTTGTGATGTTTGTCCGTTGGCGACTCATAGAGGCAATAAAGTGAAGTGGCAAACATTACACTACGAACTGTTCTATCGCACCTGCCAGATATTGCTTATAATTTGTAATTGATAAATGATTTGCCATATTATTGTCACACGAGTCTTATTAGAATATTCTATTAATTATGCAATTAAGTAAGAACATATATAAAGGATGTGAAAATTGATACAACCCGTCTAGCAATGGCAGCTTTGGCTTTATTAGAAGACATTTTCAATGGACAAATCCGGAGAGAACGAAGTTTTTAGGGACCACGGTGATTTTCTGGCCCACGACGATGACTGGCTCATCAGCCGTTTCAGATTTCCAAGGGCTATACTCTTGGAGCTCTGCGCTGAGTTGGGTCCGAATTTGGAAAGAGAGACAGTGAGGAGCCACGCATTACCCGTTCCTTTACAGGTGCTTACTACACTTGGTTTCCTAGCAACCGGTTCTTTCCAAAGAGAACTGGCAGACCGCTCAGGAATAAGCCAGTCGTGTTTGAGCCGTGCAATGCCACCTGTATGGGACGGCATCATCCGCTTGTCTACCAGGTATATAACGTTCCCATACGATGCAGGTGACCAGCCAAACATCAAAGCGCAATTTGCAGCGATAGCCGGTTTTCCTAATGTAATCGGAGCGATCGACTGCACACATATTGCTATAAAGGCGCCATCTGAAGACGAATTTGCATATGTGAATCGGAAACATTTCCATTCAATAAATGTGCAGATTATATGTGATGCACAAATGCGCCTAACAAATATTGTGGCAAGGTGGCCTGGGTCAACCCATGATTCATATATCCTTACAAACAGCATGGTTGGGATGAGACTCCAAGCTGGCAGGGTGCGCGATGGGTGGCTACTTGGTAAGTTATGCATTTAAATGTATGGTTCTATCTAAAAGTAAAATGTTTGTGTCTGTAATTATTATTACTGCCCATCAGGAGACAGTGGTTATCCACTAAAGACGTGGCTGTTAACCCCCTCACCAACCCACAAACTGACCGAGAGCGCAGATACAATGATGCCCATTCCCGCACTCGGTCAGTTGTGGAGCGGGCGATTGGGCAGCTGAAATGTCGGTGGCGCTGCCTTGACAGGACCGGGGGGATGCTGTTATACCGCCCTGACAAGGTTTGCCGCATCATACTGGCCTGTGGAGTGCTGCACAATGTCGCGCACAGGCATGGCATACCCCTTGGTGAGGTGGGGGCACCGCCAGATGACCCTGACCCAGGACCAGTATATGTGCAGCACAATCAACAAGCCATTCAGGCCCGTCAACGTGTAATTGCGACAATATAAATGGTACTCAGACACAAAGTTCATTTTTTTGACCAATTCTTTTAATGAATGGCTTATTTCTGTGAGTGCGTCAGTGACATTTTTAAGGTGACTGTTCATTTCTTCAATGGCCCTAACAATTTGTTGTTGTGACTCCAGAACAGCATGCGTCAAGACACGGCCAGATGGACGGGCTTCAGCACTGGGGGAACATTAGAGACACGGGAGACGCTGGACTGAATGGGCTCTGGCTGCTCAGGTGGTGCGGACTCTGAGTGCGTGCCAGTGGACGTTCCTGCGGTTCCTAAGTCCAATTAAACACAGGCACATCTTAACAGTAATTTGAGTCTGTTCCTTATTAATGGGTACACGCATTTGCAATAAAAGCAGTGGATACGTGAAATCTCTGGTGTACCTTTTGCTATATTGCATGCATTTTAAAATTAAACGGTGGCTGGCTATGTATATCAAAGTTAAGGAAATAAATCTGAGTCACCTTGCTGGCAGTCCTGTAGTATATCCGAGTCTCCTACATCAGCGGATACGATTCCAGAGATTAACGTGTCTCCTACAATAGAGGCAACTCTCTGATCAAAGGGTGCAAGTTCATCGGTCCCTGTACCACCGCCTGTTCTGCCCACACTTTGTCGGTGCGCAGCAGTTCTCCGCTTAACTTCCACCTTTATGTCTGACCATTTCTTCTTCAGTTCATTTACGGTGCGACTCTCAGATCCCACCGCGTTGACGGCATCAGACAAACTCGCCCACTCTTTTTTCTTTCTTTTGTTATTAATTCCAGAGGACAGATTTCCAAATAAAATATTTTTTCTTGTTTCTACCTCTGATAGTAGCACCTCTAATTCGTTTTCAGTGAAATTTCGTTTCTTGCTTGCTTTAGCCATGTTCTTGCAGGTTTCTTTTGCCAAATTGGACTAATTACCATATTTAAATTGATTTAATTGAGGGAGGAGACAGGGTGTGGTGTGGTGCTCGTGCATGTGCGCTCAATTTCGCGTTGATTGGGATGTACAAAGAGAATGTATGTGGAATGCTGCGTACGCAGAGATTCATACATCAGATTTTTTTGGTGCGTACGCACATTTATGGCTTTGTCCGTACGCAATGTTTTAGTATGAATTCAACGCAAGTCTTTGTACATGAGGCCCCTGGTCTTTACGGAAGAGTGGGCAGAAAAAAGCCATTGCTTAAAGAAACAAATAAGCAAACACGTTTGGTGTTCGCCAAAAGGCATGTGGGAGACTCCCCAAACATAGGGAAGAAGGTACTCTGGTCAGATGAGACTAAAGTAAAAAATAAAAAAAGGAAAACGCTATGTCTGGCGCAAACCCAACACCTTTCATCACCCCGAGAACACCATCCCTACAGTGAAGCATGGTGGTGGCAGCATCATGCTGTGGGGATGTTTTTCATCGGCAGGGACTGGGAAACTGGTCAGAATTGAGGGTATGATGGATGGCGCTAAATACAGGGAAATCCTTGAGGGAAACCTGTTTCAGTCTTCCAGAGATTTGAGACTGGGACGGAGGTTCACCTTTCAGCAGGACAATGACCCTAAGCATACTGCTAAAGCAACACTCGAGTGGTTTAAGGGGAAACATTTACATTTCTTGGAATTGCCTAGTCAAAGCCCAGACCTCAATCCAATTGAGAATCTGTGGTATGACTTAAAGATTGCTGTACACCTGCGGAACCCATCCAACTTGAAGGAGCTGGAGCAGTTTTGCCTTGAAGAATGGGCAAAAATCCCAGTGGCTAGATGTGCCAAGCTTATAGAGACATACCCCAAGAGACTTGCAGCTGTAATTGCTGCAAAAGGTGGCTCTACAAAGTATTGACTTTGGGGGGGTGAATAGTTATGCACGTTCAAGTTTTCAGTTTTTTTGTCTTATTTGTTGTTTGTTTCACAATAAAAAATATTGTGCATCTTCAAAGTGGTTGGCATGTTGAGTAAATCAAATAATACAAACCCCCCAAAAATCCATTTTAATTCCAGGTTGTAAGGCAACAAAATTGGAAAAATGCCAAGGGGGGTGAATACTTTCGCAAGCCACTGTATATGCAGGCCATACACGTTGTCTGCCATCTGCCCGGTACAGTTGAAACTGGGATTCATCCGTGAAGAACACACTTTTCCAGCGTGCCAGTGGCCATCAAAGGTGAGCATTTTCCCACTGAAGTCAGTTACAACGCCGAATTGTAGTCAGGTCAAGACCCTGGTGAGGACGACGAGCACGTAGATGAGCTTCCCTGAGAAGGTTTCTGACAGTTTGTGCAGAAATTCTTCGGTTGTGCAAACCCACAGTTTCATCAGCTGTCTGGGTGGCTGCTGTCAGACGATCCTGCAGGTGAAGAAGACGGATGTGGAGGTCCTGGACTGGGGTGGTTACATGTGGTCTATGGTTGTGAGGCCAGTTGGACGTACTGCCAAATTCTGTAACATGACGTTGGAGGCGGCTTAGGGTAGAGAAATGAACATTCAATTATCTGGCAACAGCTCTGGTGGACATTACTGCAGTCAGCATACCAATTGAACGCTCCTTCAAAACTTGAGACATCTGTGGCATTGTGTTGTGTGACAAAACTGCACATTTTAGAGTGGCCTTTTATTGTCCCCAGCACAAAGTGCGCCTGTGTAATGATCATGCTGTTTAATCAGCTTCTTGATATGCCAGACCTGTCAGGTGGATGGTGGTGGAGAAATCAGAATTAGCTAGGTAACATAGAAAATTAAGATGTCTTATCTGCAGAATATGCTTATATGATTGAACTGTTGAACTCTTGTTATTAGAATGTCTCCTTTCGGACTCTGGTGTGGGCAGCTGCACTTCCTCCCTCATATGGGCCTCAGTCACCTGGGGCCCAGAGAGGGGAGAAGTCAGGCTTGTCTATCACATGTCCCTGTTGCTATGCAGAATATGAGAAAGAGAATAGGGCAAAGGAGGTCTGAAGGACACATTGTTTCCATATGTGAGTATGTGTCTTTACCTATTGCAAACTATGTGAAGGGATGGCATGAGGAATGGGAACAAATCACTTGTCTCCACAATGTCTGTGTGTCATTCACCCCCTCCTTTGGCCTTGGGAGATTGTTCTCTCCCCAGGTTCCCTTTCTAGCAAAGTGGAAATTAAGTAACAACAAATGTGCTTCTAAATTCTTAGTACTGAACAAAACAATGAGTTCTTTGTATTTGGGGCTAAGGTCTGGCACAGGAAGTGTGGGGTTAGTGTCTGGAACCATTGTATGTTATCTCTGAGGTTGCACCTATCCTGACCTATCCTGGGATAGTATATAACCCAGAGGCTCACTCCACTCAGTGAGCTCTCACTATATCCACTCTGTGTGCATGTTGTGACGGCTCCCTTATTAATAAGCACAATAAAGATTTTTTGCAAGTATAACCTAATTGGTGGTTGGTTCTGGCTCTCCTCATTTGTTAATTTCTGGGATGTTTTAATTCAGCTCATGAAACATGAGACCAACACTTTACATGTTGCGTTTATATTTTTGTTCAGTGTAAATAGAGTTTCCCATCTCCGTCATAATGACCGGAGCAGAGAAGAGAGCCCATTAAATTCCCACTCTGCTGTCAGTTCTCCTCATCCTGAGTGACGGCCATCTTTCTGACAGTCTATGAAACCAGTCAGAAGAGAGGATAAAGGCCATTTGAGTTATTGTCAGCTGCTGGAGCTTCGAAAGAAACCCTAACAATCATAAACATCTCAATGTTGAGGAATTTTAGGCGGTCTTTCTGAATAGATCAGTGGTTTGTTGGATGCCATCTAGTCCTTCCCCAGCAGGTTATTTGCAATTCAAATGGTGGTGAAATAAACAAAACTTTCACTGACACACAGATGTATTATTTTAATTTGGCCAGTATTGTCTCAGCAAAATAATCCTACAGCAACAGGATTTGAACATTGATCGGTGGTTAGGCTATTAGCTGGTCAAAATGAGGCTACATGAAAAGTGGAATACTGTTAATATAACTGTGTGTTAGTGCGGGTTTTCAGTGAATTTATGTAAATCACAAAGCTTATCTGCATTTAACTTTAATGTTATGCATGAATGACAACAACATTTGCCTTTATATTCACATCCATTTTGTCCCCACCCCTGGCTGCCCTCTCTCTCTCTCTCTCTCTCTCTCTCTCTCTCTCTCTCTCTCGCTCTCTCTCTCTCGCTCTCTCTCTCTCGCTCTCTCTCGCTCTCTTTGTCAGATCCTGCGTGAGGTGCCTGCTGAAGACGTGGCCTACACCACCATCACCATGTCCCGGTCCGGACGCACGCTCTTCACCGGGACCTCTATCGGAACCATCAGGGCCATCAAGTACCCCCTGTCTATCCAGAAGGACTGGATCGAGTATCAGGCCCACTCTTCAACTGTCACCAAAGTACGATAATGCGATGCCTCCACTAAACAGTAACATACTGTGCATTGCAAAGTTTGAGCCATTGCAGCTTAATGAACCACAACATAAAGCAACACATCAGCATCCACCCCTCACACACAACCTATTTTTATGAAGCGCTGAATTCAAGATTGATGGTAGTCAGTTCGAGGGCCATTGATTTAAGTGGACATATCGTGAACAGAGGTGCGTAAAGTGTGTGTCCACTCTGTGTTCAGATGGTGATCACGTTTGACGACCAGTACCTGCTGACGGTGTCTGAGGACGGCTGTCTGCTCATCTGGAAGATCATAGACAAGGAGGGCCGTGGCCTGAAGAGAGACAAGGACATCACCTACGCTGAGGAGATCCTCATCACCAAGTCAGACCTGGAGGAGAAGGTACAGAGATGTCCTGCATTGCCGTTAAGTTCTCCTGCAACAGGGTGATCAAATGAACATCTGTAGGACACCCATGGGGACTGTTGTAGTGTTACATTTTAATTTTTTTTTTTTACATTTTAGTCATTTAGCAGACGCTCTTATCCAGAGCGACTTACAGTTAGTGAATACATATATATATATTTTTTTTTATACTGGCCCCCCGTGGGAATCGAACCCACAACCCTGGCGTTGCAAACGCCATGCTCTATCAACTGAGCTACATCCCTGCCGGCCATTCCCTCCCCTACCCTGGACGAATTGTGCGCCGCCCATGAGTCTCCCGGTCGCGGCCGGCTGCGACAGAGCCTGGATTCGAACCAGGATCTCTAGTGGCACAGTTAGCACTGCGATGCGGCGCCTTAGACCACTGCGCCACTCAGGAGACACTCAGGAGACACTGACATGATACATGTTACACTGACATGATACATGGGGTGGGGGTGGGGAGTTACCTAATTGTAGGTTGCACAGGAGGTTGGTGGCACCTTAATTGGGGAGAACGGGCTCGTGGTAATGACTGGAGCGGAATCAGTGGAATGGTATCAAATACATCAAACATGGTTTCCAGGTGTTTGATGCCATTCCATTTTTACCTTTCCGGACATTATTATGAGCCGTTCCCCTCAGCAGCATCCTGTGGTAGGTTTGCAAGGACCATGCAGTTGCTCGTACTATAACCTGATTATTTACATTCTCCCTCTCCTCCTGTCCTTTCCTCTTCCTTCCCCTTCTCACCTCCTTTCATGCCTCCCTTTCTCTCTTCTCCCACTCTCTTCACTTAAGATACTCTCCTCTTCTTCTCTCCCTCTCTCTCTACCGTCTCTCCTTCTCTCCCTCACCCTCCCTCCCTCCTTTCCTCCATAACAGAACCAGGTTATGCTGGAGCTGAAGACCCGTGTGGAGGAGCTGAAGATGGAGAATGAGTACCAGCTCCGTCTGAAGGACATGAACTACAACGAGGACATCAAAGAGATGTCAGCTAAGTTTGTTGAGCAGATAGAGTCGCTCAAGACTAAGAGACAGGTGAGACAGACAGGGTTTCAAACATAATCAGTTACCTACCTCAATTAACTTAACTAAATAAAGTACTAGTACATTTGATATAATTACTTGAGTGAATTAGAGCGAAGAAGATACGTTTGGATGGTAAATTGGCTCTGAGATAAACAGTAATATGTTATGAAAATTATTCATCTGATGAAATGCTTATTTTGACCTTGTCCCAAGTAACTCTGAGGGCTTATTTTCAGCTGGCATTAAGGCCGGTGCTAGTGTCAAAGGCACGTTAGTTTGCAATTTCATCATTTAAAAACTAGCATACTGGCATTTTCCAGACCTAATGCCAGGTTCGGCTATTTTCCTGTCTTATATCAGCTCTGATGGGAGGGGTGTAAATATGGATGTAAATATTTGAGTGTCCTTAAAAACATGATCCAAAGTGCTAATTTCAGGTAGCGCTGATAGGGATATTTAAGAGCAACCAAAAGCTGGTTTTACCAGTAATGCAGTTGGTTATGGAATGAATTTTGCCAGCGGAAATGCAGCCTATCCAGCCGTGACGCACACTGCCCATAATGCCCATGGAACAAGGGTAGCCAAATGTGCTTTTGGTGACTGTATACTTTGTATTTAGAAACATAAACTCATGTTTTTTCCCATTACGTTTTATTTGATTAAAAACCAAGCATAGCCTCCCCTCCTCTCAATGAAGGCTTTTCTTTGTCCTGCCCAATGCAATCACAAAGTAGTCAAGACTGTCGATAAAGGGTTTGGCTCCTGAGACCGCTTGGAAATAAATCTTAATCACCAAAGCTTTATTAAAATATAAAGTTTGAGAGGAGTAAAACAGTGAGCTGACATTCCCTTTTTATCTATGTATTGTAGGCAGGCCCACATTATTTTAGCCATGCAGGTCCCGTTTTGGACGTGCGTAAAACCCCCTCCATGATGTAGGCTGTGTGTCCATGCCCATCATCAAACAAGAGATGAGAACCTTGGTGAATACCAGTGAACCTTGTATATAGAAGTTATCTGTAGCCTGTAACAACAGCTTGTTTTCCGTTTCATATGTTCAAAACCCAAGTCCTCCCTTAGGCCTACTATAATGAAGGCTGGTTCAACAACAAGCCCTCCCTTAGGCCTACTATAATGAAGGCTGATTCAACAACAAGCCCTCCCTTAGGCCTACTATAATGAAGGCTGGTTCAACAACAAGCCCTCCCTTAGGCCTACTATAATGAAGGCTGGGTCAACAACAAGCCCTCCCTTAGGCCTACTATAATGAAGGCTGGTTCAACAACAAGCCCTCCCTTAGGCCTACTATAATGAAGGCTGGTTCAACAACAAGCCCTCCCTTAGGCCTACTATAATGAAGGCTGGGTCAACAACAAGCCCTCCCTTAGGCCTACTATAATGAAGGCTGGTTCAACAACAAGCCCTCCCTTAGGCCTACTATAATGAAGGCTGGGTCAACAACAAGCCCTCCCTTAGGCCTACTATAATGAAGGCTGGGTCAACAACAAGCCCTCCCTTAGGCCTACTATAATGAAGGCTGGTTCAACAACAAGCCCTCCCTTAGGCCTACTATAATGAAGGCTGGTTCAACAACAAGCCCTCCCTTAGGCCTACTATAATGAAGGCTGGGTCAACAACAAGCCCTCCCTTAGGCCTACTATAATGAAGGCTGGGTCAACAACAAGCCCTCCCTTAGGCCTACTATAATGAAGGCTGGTTCAACAACAAGCCCTCCCTTAGGCCTACTATAATGAAGGCTGGGTCAACAACAAGCCCTCCCTTAGGCCTACTATAATGAAGGCTGGGTCAACAACAAGCCCTCCCTTAGGCCTACTATAATGAAGGCTGGGTCAACAGCAATGCGTGTGTTTTTTATCCTGGCGATTTTATGATATCATTACATTTTATATTTATTTACTGTTGTTTAATTTTATTACAACCAATCTTATTAGAATGATTCAACTTCCTGGTTTTATGGTTACAACGTCCGTGGCGCTTGTAATGCAACTGGGATGCGTGTGATAGAAGGAGTCAGGCGCAGGAGAGTAATACGCATCCAAAGAGTTTATTCCGTCGATAAACAGTTGCGCAAGCATGCGACAACAACACTCAGGCACAGGGGGAAATATCTACCCTGGCAACAACACGGTAAGGGTAGCTCAACCGAGCTACACACAGCTCACTACAAACAATCACCCACACAGACAAGGAAGCAGAGGGAACACTTATACAATGACTAATTGGGGATAAGGACCAGGTGTGTGTGATTAATTAGACAAGACAAGTGGAGTGATGATAAATGGATCGGCAGCAGCTAGTAAGCCGGTGACGACGAACGCCGAAACCTGCCCGAACAAGGAGGGGAGGCAGCCTCGGCGGAAGTCGTGACAGCAACTTCTGGAGATGTGTGAATGCGATCTGATCTGTAAACTGGTTCCGATTATGTTCATAAAACATAGGCCTATTTGGGAGCAGTATAACGGTGTAGACATTCTCCCTTTCTCTTTATATTGGATCTTTTTTCCAGCTACTGTGAAAAGTTTGGATATGCGTAAAACCCTCCATAGTCTGCGTTGTTTTAATATTATATGCCCACGGGGAGAAATTGTGGTGCGTGTAAGTGTGACATACAGTGAGGGAAAAAAGTTTGCCCACTGACAAAGACATGATCAGTCTATAATTTTAATGGTAGGTTTATTTGAACAGTGAGAGACAGAATAATAACAAAAAAATCCAGAAAAACGCATGTAAAAAATGTTATAAATTGATTTTCATTTTAATGAGGGAAATAATTATTTGTCCCCTCTGCAAAACATGACTTAGAACCCTTGTTGGCAATCACAGAGGTCAGACGTTTCTTGTAATTGGCCACCAGGTTTGCACACATCTCAGGAGGGATTTTGTTCCACTCCTCTTTGCAGATCTTCTCCAAGTCATTAAGGTTTCGAGGCTGACGTTTGGCAACCTCGAACCTTCAGCTCCCTCCACATATTTTCTATGGGATTAAGGTCTGGAGACTGGCTAGGCCACTCCATGACCTTAATGTGCTTCTTCTTGAGCCACTCCTTTGTTGCCTTGGCCGTGTGTTTGGGGTCATTGTCATGCTGGAATACCCATCCACGACCCATTTTCAATGCTCTGGAGGTTCTCACCCAAGATTTGACGGTACATGGCCCCGTCCATCGTCCCTTTGATGCGGTGAAGTTGTCCTGTCCCCTTATCAGAAAAACACCCACAAAGCATGATGTTTCCACCTCCATGTTTGACGGTGGGGATGGTGTTCTTGGGGTCATTGGCAGCATTCATCCTCCTCCAAACACGGCGAGTTGAGTTGATGCCAAAGAGCTCCATTTTGGTCTCTTCTGACCACAACACTTTCACCCAGTTCTCCTCTGAATCATTCAGATGTTCATTGGCAAACTTCAGACGGGCATGTATATGTGCTTTCTTGAGCAGGGGGACCTTGCGGGTGCTGCAGGATTTCAGTCCTTCACGGCGTAGTGAGTTACCAATTGTTTTTTTGGTGACTATGGTCCCAGCTGCCTTGAGATCATTGACAAGATCCTCCCGTGTAGTTCTCGGTTGATTCCTCACCGTTCTCATGATCATTGCAACTCCACGAGGTGAGATCTTGCATGGAGCCCCAGGCCGAGGGAGATTGACAGTTATTTTGTGTTTCTTCCATTTGCAAATAATCGCACCAACTGTTGTCACCTTCTCACCAAGCTGCTTGGCGATGGTCTTGTAGCCCATTCCAGCCTTGTGTAGGTCTACAATCTTGTCCCTGACATCCTTGGAGAGCTCTTTGGTCTTGGCCATGGTGGAGAGTTTGGAATCTGATTGATTGATTGCTTCTGTGGACAGGTGTCTTTTATACAGGTAACAAGCTGAGATTAGGAGCACTCCCTTTAAGAGTGTGCTCCTGATCTCAGCTCGTTACCTGTATAAAAGACACCTGGGAGCCAGAAATCTTTCTGATTGAGAGGGGGTCAAATACTTATTTCCCTCATTAAAATGCAAATCAATTTATAAAATTTTTGACATGCATTTTTCTGGATTTTGTTGTTGTTATTCTGTCTCTCACTGTTCAAATAAACCTACCATTAAAATTATAGACTGATAATTTCTTTGTCAGTGGGCAAACGTACAAAATCAGCAGGGGATCAAATACTTTTTTCCCTCACTGTAGCCTATTTAAAACAAGTTGTTTTGGTGTGGTTAGAATTTTATTAGAATTATTTGTTCTCTTTTTAGGCCTTATCAATAATGAATTTAATCTTGCATATTGACAATGTTTGGCATGTCCATGCTCAGCCATAATGCAATTTACAGTAGGCCTAGCCCCTATATCAGTGTGAATGCTATTGAAGCCATGCAATTACTTAGAACAATGTGGACTGCAAAGTTAACGTATTTAGCAAAGATAGGTTTACATTTTCTTATTTTGTTTCTGTAAGCCATTTAACAAACTGTAACGGACTAACATTGAAATTGGAGTTGATTCCAAGGCAATACATAAAAGACCGTAAATACACAACTTGAAGCAACCCCATATTTCGCCATGGAGCACGTTCTGATTGGCCAGTGAGGGGCCAAGCCTCGACACACCCACAACTTGTTTATTCAACAAAACCCAGCCCCTTCACTCCAAGGCCAGCAAGATAATTGTGATAGTGAAAATAGCAAAAATATTTTTAACACACCCCTGAACCTATAGTGCTAACGCCTGCGCTTAGATTGACCATTACATTAGGTTTATTAAAATAGAGCCCTGAGTCTGTTTACTATAGCTCAATATATACTGAACAAAAATATAAACGCAACATGTAAAGTGTTGGTCCCATGTGTCATGAGCTGAAATAAAATATAATAATTTTCCATACGCACAAAAAGCTTATTTCTCTGAAATGTTGTGCACAAATTTGTTTACGTCCCTGTTAATGAGCATTTCTCCTACCATAACGTTGTTTTAGAGAATTTGGCAGTACGTCCAACTGGCCTCACAACCGCAAACCACGTGTGACCAGCACAGGACCTCCACATCCGGGATCATCTGAGACCAGCCACCTGGACAGCTGATGAAACTGTGGGTTTGCACAACCGAAGAATTTCTGCACAAACTGTCAGAAACCTTCTCAGGGAAGCTCATCTGCGTGCTTCTCGTCCTCACCAGGGTCTTGACCTGACTGCAGTTTGGCGTCGTAACCGACTTCTGTGGGTAAATGTTCACCTTCGATGGCCACTGGCACACTGGAGAAGTGTGCTCTTCACGGATGAATCCCGGTTTCAACTATACCAGGCAGATGGCAGACAACGTGTATGGCGTTGTGTGGGCGAGCAGTTTGCTGATGTTAACGTTGTGAACAGAGTGCCCCATGGTGGCGGTGGGGTTATGGTATGGGCAGGCATAAGCCACGGACAACGGACACAATTGCATTTTATCGATGGCATTTTGAATGCACAGAGATACCGTGACGAGATCCTGAGATTCATTGACGTGCCATTCATCTGCCGCCATCACCTCATGTTTCAGCATGATAATGCGCGGCCTCATGTTGCAAGGATCTGTACACAATTCCTGGAAGCTAGAAAATGTCCCAGTTCTTCCATGGCCTGCATACTCACCAGACATGTCACCCATTGAGCAAGTTTGGGATGCTCTGGATCGACGTGTACGACAGCGTGTTCCAGTTCCCACCAATATCCAGCAACTTCGCACAGCCTTTGAAGTGGAGTGGGACAACATTCAACAGCCTGTTCAATCAACAGCCTGATCAACTCTATGCGGAGATGTGTCGTGCTGCATGAGGCAAATGGTGGTCACATCAGATACTGACTGGTTTTCTGATCCACACCCCTACCTTTTTTTAAAGGTATCTGTGACCAACAGATGCATATCTGTATTCCCAGTCATGTGAAATCCATAGATTAGGGCCTAATTTATTTATTTCAATTGACATAGATTTCCTTATATGAACCGTAATTCAGTAAAATCTTAGAAATTGTTGCATGTTGCGTTTATATTTTTGTTCAGTGTAATACTTCTAACACGTTTTAACTTTCAAACGTGTTCGGCTCTCATAATGGTATGCACTGAGTGTACTTTGCCTTGTAAGAGCCGGCCTTGATAAGAGCCACTGCTAGATCGACATGTAACAGTGTTGCTTCCGCCCCTCTCCTCGCCCCTACCTGGGCTTGAACCAGGGACCCTCTGCACACATCGACAACAGTCACCCTCGAAGCACCGTTACCCGTCGCTCCACAAAAGCCGCGGTTGCTCCACAAAAGCCGCGACCCTTGCAGAGCAAGGGAAACAACTACTTCAAGGTCTCAGAGCGAGTGACTACTAGTGCGCACCGCTAACTAGCTAGCCATTTCACACCGGTTACAGACACATAGAAATGAAAATTGAAAGTGGCTCTGGCTGGGCTGGCGTAAGGTGAACACCTCAGTGAGGTTCATATGTAGAGACATCCCTCTTTCTTCACCTCTCTTCATCCCTCTCTCCATCTCTCCTGTCAGATCCTGAAGACGGAACGAAGCAAGATGGAGTCAGCCAATCAGGAGGCCATGTTCGGGGTGACGGAGAAACACTCCAAAGAGCTGCAGGATCTGGGTGAGTTCTATTCTATTCTGTTCTGTTCTATTCTGTTCTATTCTATTCTGTTCTGTTTTATTCTGTTCTATTCTTTCTATTCTATTCTGTTCTGTTCTATTCTGTTCTATTCTATTCTGTTCTGTTTTATTCTGTTCTATTCTGTCTATTCTATTCTGTTCTATTCTGTTATATTCTGTTCTGTTCTATTCTGTTCTATTCTGTTATATTCTATCTATTCTATTCTATTATATTCTGTTCTATTATATTCTGTTCTATTCTATTCTGTTCTGTTTTATTCTGTTCTGTTCTATTCTGTTCTATTCTGTTCTATTCTGTCTATTCTGTTCTATTCTGTTCTATTCTGTTCTGTTCTATTCTGTTCTATTCTGTTATATTCTATCTATTCTATTCTATTCTATTCTATTATATTCTGTTCTATTCTATTCTGTTCTGTTTTATTCTGTTCTGTTCTATTCTGTTCTATTCTGTTCTATTCTGTTCTATTCTGTTCTATTCTGTTATATTCTATCTATTCTATTCTATTCTATTCTGTTCTATTATATTCTGTTCTATTCTATTCTGTTCTGTTTTATTCTGCTCTGTTCTATTCTGTTCTATTCTGTTCTATTCTGTCTATTCTATTCTGTTCTATTCTGTTATATTCTGTTCTCACTTCTTGTCCATCTATCGGAAAAGTTACCTCTTAAGTTTTGAGTTAAGAGACTTGAATGACTCCCATTTCAGTGTGTACATTGACAGCAGCACCTGATAGCATTGACTGTGTTGAATCCAGTGTCCTCCTCATATCCTCTCTGTGACTCTCGCTGCTCTCCTCCCCCAGGGTCAGCCAACAGTCAGAAGCTGATTCTGGAGTATGAGAAGTACCAGGAGCTGCAGCTCAAGTCTCAGCAGATACAGCAGGACTACGAGGAACAGCTGCAGCAGATGGACGAGAGCAAGGCATCTGCCCTGGAGGATCTCACCCTCCACTATGAGGGGAAGCTGCATGAGATGCTGCTGGTGTTGGAGCAGGTAGGATATATAACGTCAAAGGGCTTGTTAGGGGAGGTTTGTAGGTGGGATTTGGGGCTTTATATAGAGAGTCCTTACAGGTAGGGTCCTCTTTTTCCCCAGGAAAACCTTTCTTTGTGTTAGGACCCTGAGTTTTCCCTGACTAGTTCTTTGTGTTAGGATCCTGAGTTTTCCCTGACTAGTTCTTTGTGTTAGGATCCTGAGTTTTCCCTGACTAGTTCTTTGTGTTAGGATCCTGAGTTTTCCCTGACCAGTTCTTTGCGTTAGGACCCTGAGCTTTCCCTGGTCAGGGTATGTGGTCCCTCCCTCCCTTCACACTCCCCTTCCTCCCTTCTCTCCCTCCCTCCCTCCCTCCCTTAATTATATCCCTCCCTCCCCTCTCGCCCTTTCTCCCTTCTCTTCCTTCTCTCCCTCCCTGTCATCTCTCCCTTCCAACCTTCACACTCCCCTCCTCCTTCCCTTCACACCTCCCTCCTTCCCTTCACACTCCCGTCCTTCCCTTCACACTCCCCTCCCTCCCTTCACACTCTCTCCAATCCTTCCCTTCACACCTCACTCCTTCCCTTCACACTCCCCTCCTTCCCTTCACACACACTCCCCTCCTTCCCTTCACACTCCCCTCCTTCCCTTCACACTCCCCTCCCTCCCTTCACACTCCCCTCCTCCCCTTCACACTCCCCTCCCTTCTCTCCCTCCCTGTCATCTCTCCCCTCCTTCCCTTCACACTCCCCTCCCTTCTCTCCCTCCCTGTCATCTCTCCCCTCCTTCTCTTCACACTCCCCTCCCTCCCTGTCATCTCTCCCTCCTTCCCTTCACACTCCCCTCCCTCCCTGTCATCTCTCCCCTCCTTCCCTTCACACTCCCCTCCCTTCCTTCACACTCCCCTCCTTCCCTTCACACTCCCCTCCCTCCCTTCACACTCCCCTCCTTCCCTTCACACTCCCCTCCCTCCCTTCACACTCCCTTCCCTCCCTTCACACTCCCCTCCATCCCTTCCCCACTCCCCTCCTTCCCTTCACACTCCCTCCTTCCCTTCACACTCCCCTCCCCTCCTTCCCTTCACACTCCCCTCCTTCCCTTCACACTCCCCTCCTTCCCTTCACACTCCCCTATCTTCTCTCCCTCCCTGTCATCTCTCCCCTCCTTCCCTTCACACTCCCTCCCTTCCTTCACACTCCCCTCCATCCCTTCCCACTCCCTCCTTCCCTTCCCACTCCCTCCTCCTTCCCTTCACACTCCCTCCCCTCCTTCCCTTCACACTCCCCTCCTTCCCTTCACACTCCCCTCCTTCCCTTCACACTCCCCTATCTTCTCTCCCTCCCTGTCATCTCTCCCCTCCTTCCCTTCACACTCCCCTCCCTTCGTTCACACTCCCCTCCCCTCCTTCCCTTCACACTCCTCTCCCTCCCTTCACACTCCCCTCCTTCCCTTCACACTCCCTCCTTCCCTTCACACTCCCCTCCTTCCCATCACACTCCACCCCTTCCCTTCACACTCCCCTCCTCCCCTTCACACTCCCCTATCTTCTCTCCCTCCCTGTCATCTCTCCCCTCCTTCCCTTCACACTCCCCTCCCTTCCTTCACACTCCCCTCCCCTCCCTTCCTTCACACTCCCCTCCCCTCCTTCCCTTCACACTCCCTCCTTCCCTTCACACTCCCCTCCTTCCCTTCACACTCCCTTCCTTCCCTTCACACTCCCCTCCTTCCCTTCACACTCCCCTCCCTTCCTTCACACTCCCCTCCCCTCCTTCCCTTCACACTCCCCTCCTTCCCTTCACACTCCCATCCCTACTCTCCCTCCGTCATCTCTCCCCTCCTTCCCTTCACACTCCCCTCCCGTCTCTACCTCCCTCTCTCCTCTCTTTCCCTCCCTCTCTCCTCAACTCCCGCCCCTCGCCCTCCCTCTCTCCTCTCCCTCTCCTCTCCTCCCCCTCTTCTCTCCTCCCCTCCCTCCCTCTCTCCTCCCTCTCTCCTCTCCCCTCTCCTCCCTCTCTCCTCTCCTCTCCCTCCCTGCTGTGACACTAATTGGAAGCGAAGAGACAAATTAATCTGCAAGCGGCAGGTTCTCCGTCGAGGACGTCCGCAGAATCTTTAAGGAAATGCGACGTCAACTCCCATCACTGCTAAAGTGGGTGTGAGCCGCGGGGGCAATGCAGGGCCTGCATAATCACTTTATTATTTCACTTTGAATGGAATAGTGAATTAATCTGAGAGAGAGAGATAGAGAGAGAGAGAGAGAGAGAGAGAGAGAGAGAGAGAGAGAGAGAGAGAGAGAGAGAGAGAGAGAGAGAGAGAGAGAGAGAGAGAGAGAGAGAGAGAGAGAGAGAGAGAGAGAGAGAGAGAGAGAGAGAGAGAGAGAGAGAGAGAGAGAGAGAGAGAGAGAGAGAGGACAGCCAGGGGGTGGGGACAAAATGGATGTGAATATAAAGGCAAGAAACAATTACAGCAGAGGTAAAATGTTGTTGTCATTCATGCATAACATTAAAGTTATTGTGCCAGCCTCATCCAGGAGTGTACATGTAATGTTTAAGCATAGCTAAGTTACCCCCAGGGACTCATTTATTGAAGTGGATATTACAGATGTAGTATCTTAATTTGATCACTCTTTTGTTGCTGAGAATATTCCAGTGGATTTTCCAGGAAATGCAGATGAGCTTTGTGATTTACATAAACTTACCGAAAACCTGCACTAACACACAGTTATATTAACAGTATTCCACTTTTCATGTAGCCTCATTTTGACCAGCTAATAGCCTCACCACCGATCAAGCAACATTATGGACAAAACGTTCAAATCCTGTTGCTGCAGTACTATTTTGCTGAGACAATACTGGTCAAATTAAGAGAGAGACAGAGACAGAGACAGAGAGAGAGAGGCGGTGGATGGCATGCGGAGTAGCTCTGTAGCTTGGTCCTGACTGGGATAATTGAGGATGTAGGTTACTACAGGTGCATAAACAAACACCCAACAATGGGATTATCCATCTTGTTCACAGATGCCGTGCTCGGATGACCTCTGTCCTCTGACCTCTGTCTGTGTTGAGGTAGAGCTCCCGTTCATGCCCTCTTTATCTCTCTCTCTACCTCTCTCCATCTGTCTCTTTTTCTTATCTTATCTTTCCCCACTCTATCCTTTCACCTCTCTCTTTCTCTCTATCTCATTCCCCCTCTTTACCTGAACTCTTCCCATCTCTCTTGCCTTGCTATTTTCCACATCTTTCTCCCTCCTCCTTTCTGGATCTCTCCCACTTTAAACTCTGTTTACTTATTTCCCTCTCCCTCCTCCCCCTCTCCTTCCCCTCCCCACCCCTCCCTCCTCCCCCTCTCCCTCCTCCCCCTCTCCCACCCCCCTCCCTCCTCACCCTCTCCCTCCCCACCCCCTCTCTCCCCACCCCTCTCCCTCCCCACCCCTATCTCTCTCCCCACCCCCTCTCTCTCCCCACCCCCTCTCCCTCCCCACCCCTCTCTCTCTCCCCACCCCTCTCCCTCCTCCCCCTCTCCTCCCCACCCCTCTCCCTCCCCACCCCTCTCCCTCCTCCCCCCTTTCCTCCTCCCCCCCCCACCCCTCTTTCTCCTAACCCTTCTCCCTCCCCCCACCCCTCCCTCCTCCCCCCTCTCCTCCTCACCCTCCCCACCCCTTTTTCTCCCAACCCCTCTCCCTCCTCTCCCTCTTCCTCCCCACCCCTCCCTCCTCCCCTCTTTCTCCTCCCCTCTCCCTCCCCACCCCTCTCTCTCCCCACCCCTCTCCCTCCTCCCCCTCTCCCTCCCCATCCTTCCCTCTGTAGTGTCAGGAGGAGTCTCGTATCCAGGGGAGGGAGTTTGAGGAGAGCAGGAAGCAGATGGAGGAGGATGGAGACAGGGAAATCCAGGACATCAGGATCCGCTATGAGAGATGGCTGAAGGACGAGAGGGAGACCAACATGCGCCTGAAGGGAGACACCGGCATCATGAAGAAGAAGGTAGAGACATGATCTTCTCACCCCCACTCCTCCCTCCACCATCCCAAGCTCGCTCAAAAGTTTCCTTGGTTCCTTTTGTCCTTTCCCGGCCTTCTTCTCAGAACATAAGATGGATACGAGGAGAGCGTTGGAGGAGAAGATCAGAGGTTCCTCTCCTCAGATGTTCTCCAATGCTCTCCTCACTTTCCTCAGACATTTTGAGATGGAAGTGGGGAGAGGACAGAGAGGAGAGGACGGAAGGGAGAGGACAGGGGGGAGAGGACGGGGTGGAGAGGACGGGGGGAGGACGGGGTGGAGAGGATGGAGGGGGAGAGGACGGAGGGGGAGAGGACGGGGGAGAGGACAGGGGGGACGGGGGGGGAATCAAGATTCCCCGCTAGTCTCCCTCCAACTCCATCCTTCACACAGACCCTACCCAACCCTCTCCCACCTAGACCCTGCCTGTCTGCCTTCTCATCACACCTCCCAGGCTGCAGTGGTAGATCATAGTTACAGTCAATCAGACGCAGCATACGGCCTGCTGACGGCGAGCAGGGCCTATCCATGTGTCCATAGTTAGGCCCTAATGCGCTCCCTCCGCTTTCTCACTCAATGTCACAGGGATGATGTTGAGTCAGATCCTGCTGCTGTGTGTAGATTCTGCTGTCCTATATACCTCACCCCATTCTGTCTGTCTGTCTGTCTGTCTGTCTGTCTGTCTGTCTGTCTGTCTGTCTGTCTGTCTGTCTGTCTGTCTGTCGGCTGTCTGTCTGTTGTCTGTCTGTCTGTCTGTCTGTCTGTCTGTCTGTCTGTCTGTCGGCTGTCTGTCTGTCTGTCTGTCTGTCTGTCTGTCTGTCTGTCTGTCTGTCTGTCTGTCTGTCTGTCTGTCGGCTGTCTGGCTGTCTGTCTGGCTGTCTGTCTGTCTGTCTGTCTGTCTGTCTGTCTGTCTGTCTGTCTGTCGGCTGTCTGTCTGTCTGTCTGTCTGTCGGCTGTCTGTCTGTCTGTCTGTCTGTCTGTCTGTCTGTCTGTCGGCTGTCTGTCTGTCTGTCGGCTGTCTTTTCTTGTCTTCTCCGATTTTTTTGGTCTCCTTCCCTTTCTCCCTAGATCAGGTCATGCTGTTTTTACTGTCCAATATCGTACTGCATGTGGAGGCTTTATTATGTGTTATGGGAAGCTATAAAGCATATGAACATTGTTTAAGTCACAATGAGTTATGAAGATGGTGACTGATGACAACCTTTTCCTTCTCTCCCTGCCACGTCTCCCCCCTGTCTTCCCTCCCTCCCTCCCTCATAACACACACACACACACACACACACACACACACACACACACACACAGTTCAGCAGCCTGCAGAAGAATATAGATGACAGGAGCGTGGAGAAAGAGAAGATGAAGTCAGAGCAACAGAAGCTACTGGCACATCAGAAGTGTCTGGAGAAAGACATCCTGGCCCTGAAGAAAGAGATCCAGGAGAGGGATGAGACCATCCAGGATAAGGTGAGAGGGTTGCTGCTGGGGTGAGGGGTGCAGGGGCTGAGGGGGTACAGCCAGGTGCCATGGCAAGGAGAGGGTTAGGTTTGTTCCAAAAGGAGCCAGGCAGGAATGATAGGTTTGCCTCCAAGGTATGCAGAAACATGGAAGGAAGGAAAAAAGTCAATTTTATTGATGGACCTCTACTGTTTATGATTGTAGTTGACTGTTCAAATTTTCTTCTCTCATAATCGAACACAATCAACTCATACGCTATTATAGATTGTCCATAAACGTTGTTCTCCCCCATACATCCATTATCCTGAGTCCCAGTCCCAGTCCCATGCATCACACCAGACAAGGTGACTTTGAGACTGTGAGACTCCTCCCCTTCCCAGAGCAGTGCAGCACAGCACTGAGCCTTGAGTGTGAAGGTCCAATAATTAATAATCACACTGCATCAGCATGTGGTGGAGCAGGCCACCGTCTCAGACACCTGCTCTGCGAACACAAACTCATGTACGCATACCACCCTGCATCCCACTGCTGGCTTGCCTCTGAAGCTAATCAGGGTTGGTCCTGGATGGGAGACCATATGCTGCTGGAAGTGGAGGCACTCTTTCCTCTGGTCAAAAAATATATATATATATATCCCAATGCCCCAGGGCAGTGATGGGGACATTGCCCTGCGTAAGGTGCCGTCTTTCGGATGGGACGTTAAACAGGTGTCTTGACTCTCTGTGGTCACGAAAGATCCCATGGCACTTATCATAAGAGTAGGGGTGTTAACCCCAGTGTCCTGGCTAAAATGATGGATACCATCATGGCCACCTAATCATCCCCAGCTTCCAGTTGGCTCATTCCTCCTCCCTCCTCTCCCCTGTAGCTATTCCCCAGGTTGTTGCTGTAAATGAGAATGTGTTCTCACTCAACTTACCTGGTAAAATAAGGGTAAAATATATTTTTTAATAACTATCCACCTCTCTCTTTTTTTTCTCCATAAGGTTACATGTTGTGTCCCTGCATAAACAAAGCATGAACAAAGAATGCTGCTGTTAGCGCAATTGATGTGCGAGACACTGGGACACTGGGACACTGAGACACTGGGACACTGAGACACTGAGACACTGGGACACTGAGACACTGGGACACTGGGACACTGAGACACTGGGACACTGAGACACTGGGACACTGAAACACTGGGACACTGGAACACTGAGACACTGGGACACTGGGACACTGGGACACTGAGACACTGGGACACTGGGACACTGGGACACTGAGACACTGGGACACTGGGACACTGAGACACTGGGACACTGGGACACTGAGACACTGGGACACTGGGACACTGAGACACTGGGACACTGAGACACTGGGACACTGAGACACTGGGACACTGGGACACTGAGACACTGGGACACTGGGACACTGAGACACTGGGACACTGGAAATTCAGCGTTACAGCGTTATTGAAATTTAAAGGCAATGTTCCCGCGTCAGCGGAGACTGCATACACGGTAAACGCTGCAGATATCGGCTCAATAGGAAATTACCTTTACATTTCTAGCGTGCTATATGTAACGCTTCAGCGATACAGATTGAATAGAGCCCCTAATTGATTACTGTCTTTAATGTGTAAATGTCACAGATGCTGTCTATGAAAAGATTACCCCCCCCCTACACTCACACACACATTCACCCGCATTCAAGATTAAACGCTTTCAAATAGCTAATTGGACAGAGAGTAAATTCTAATAAAATGGTCCCACATCAAAAGAGGAGCCCCCAGTTCAGTTCAAACACAGATCCATCCTCCTATCCTTCCTCTTCATGAATAAAGATTCACACTCAGCAGCGTAGCCGTGGCAACTGTTGTTCTAACGCCCGCCGTCTCTAACGATGATACATTTGAACATTAAAGATGCCTCCGAGAAGTTAAGCTTAAACATTAGATTTGGTTCACTTGTATTGTGGAACTATGGAAGTTACATTTTACATTTAATTTCATGGGATATCAATGTTGGAAGAGGATTATGAATGTAATTGAAATGTAAAAATAACGCAAGCCAAAGACTATCAAGAGAATGGGTTGATTTCATGGCGTATTTAAACAATCTAACAACCTGTTGCGTGGCAACATTGCTTCATGGCTTGTTATATTCTATGAGTTATTACATGGCAGTTAAATGATTGTCTAGTCATTCAGTGTAAAATTAAACTTGAAGCAGATCTGAGGCCTGTTTCTGCTGTCTTGCCAACTCCTATGGTTGTTGCGTGACAAAGACCATATGAGTTGGCAAGACAGCACAACAGATCGGGGACCAGCAGGCTAAGGTCTTGTGCCTGTGTAAGAGAAATGCATCCATGATCTGATCTGAGGCCTGTTTGTCTTGTCTTGTCCTTTATCCCTGTGTAGGAGAAATGCATATACGACCTGAAAAAGAAGAACCAGGAGCTGGAGAAGTTTAAGTTTGTTCTGGACTACAAGATCAAAGAACTGAAGAAACAGATCGAGCCCAGAGAGAACGAAATCAAGGAGATGAAGGAGCAGACCCATGAGGTAAAACAAGATGGCTCCTCTTCCTCCTCCTGTATCAGTTCTTTAACAGGTTAACTGTATTTGTATTTGTATTTATTATGGATCCCCATTAGCTGCTGCCAAGGCAGCAGCTACTCTTCCTGGGGTCTGGCTAAATTAAGGCTGATACGATTTTAAAAACATTACAATACATTCATAACAGATTTCACAATACACTAAGTGTGTGCCATCAGGCCCCTACTCCACTACCACATATCTACAACACAAAATCAATGTGTACGTGTGTGTATAGTGCATATGTTATCATGTGTGTGTATGCATGTGTCTGCGCCTATCTTTGTATTGCGTCACAGTCCCTGCTGTTCCATAAGGTGTATTTGTATCTGTTTTTTAAATCTGATTCTACTGCTTGCATCAATTACCTGTAGTTCCGTGTAGTCATGGCTCTATGTAGTACTGTGTGCCTCCCATAGTCTGTTCTGGACTTGAGGACTGTGAAGAGACCTCTGGTGGCATGTCTTGTGGGGTATGTATGGGTGTCTGAGCTGTGTGCTAGTCATTTAAACAGACAGCTCGGTGCTTTCAATATGTCAATACCTCTCACAAATACAAGTAGTGATGAAGTCAATCTCTCCTCCACTTTGAGTCAGGAGAGATTGACATGCATATTATTAATGTTTGCTCGCTGTGTATATTCAAGGGCCAGCCGTGCTTCCCTGTTCTGAGCCAATTGCAATTTTCTTAATTCCCTCTTTGTGGCACCTGACCACACGACTGAACAGTAGTCCAGGTGCTACAAAACTAGAGCCTGTAGGACCTGCCTTGTTGATAGTGCTGTTAAGAAGGTAGAAGGACAGACTTCTCCTCATTTTAGCTACTGTTGTATCAATATGTTTTGACCATGACAGTTTACAATCCAGGGTTACTCCAAGCAGTTTAGTCACCTCAACTTGCTCAATTTCCACATGATTTAGTTGAGGTTTAGGGTTTAGTGAATGATTTGTCCCAAATACAATGCTTTTAGTTTTTTAAATATTTAGGACTAACTTATTCCTTGCCACCCTTTCTGAAACTAACTGCAGTTCTTTGTTAAATGTTTCAGTAATTTCAGTCGCTGTAGTAGCTGACGTGTCTAGTGTTGAGTCATCAGCATACATAGACACACTGGCTTTACTCAAAGCCAGTGGCATGTCGTTAGTAAAGATTGAAAAAAGTAAGGGGCCTAAACATCTGCCCTGGGGAATTCCTGATTCTACATGGATTATAATGGAGAGGCTTCCATTAAAGAACACCCTCTGTGTTCTGTTAGACAGGTAACTCTTTATTCACAATATAGCAGGGGGTGTAAAGCCATAACACATACGTTTTTCCAGCAGCAAACTATGATCGATAATGTCATAAGCCATACTGAAGTCTAACAAAACAGCCCCCACAATCTTTTTATCATCAATTTCTCTCAGCGAATCATCAGTCATTTGTGTAAGTGCTGTGCTTGTTGAATGTCCTTCCCTATAAGCGTGCTGAAAGTCTGTTGTCAATTTGTTTACTGTAAAATGGCATTGTAGCAGGTCAAACACAATTTTTTCCAAAACTTTACTAAGGGTTGGTAATAGGCTGATTGGTTGGCTATTTGAGCCAGTAAAGGGGGCTTTACTATTCTTAGGTAGTGGAATGACTTTTGCTTCCCTCCAGGCCTGAGGGCCCACACTTTCTAGTAGGCTTAAATTGAAGATATGGCAAATAGGAGTGGCAATATCATCCGCTATTATCCTCAGTAATTTTCCATCCAAGTTGTCAGACCCTGGTGGCTTGTCATTGTTGATAGACAACAATAATTGTTTCACCTCTTCCACACTCAAAATTCAAAATTAAAATGATTGTCTTTCATAATTTGGTCAGGTATACTTGGATGTGTAGTGTCAGCGTTTGTTGCTGGCATGTCATGCCTAAGTTTGCTAATCTTGCCAATGCCAAATCATTAAAGTAGTTGTCAATATCAGTTGGTTTTGTAATGAATGAGCCATCTGATTCAATGAATGATAGAGCTGAGTTTGCCTTTTTCCCAACATTTCATTGAAGGTGCTCCAAAGCTTTTTACTATCAATCTTTATGTCATTTATCTTTGTTTCATAGTGTAGTTTCTTCTTCTTTTTATTCAGTTTAGTCACATGATTTCTCAATTTGCAGAATGTTTGCCAATCGGTTGTGCAGCCAGACTTATTTGCCATTCCTTTTGCCTCATCCCTCTCAACCACACAATCTTTCAATTCCTCATCAATCCACGGGGATTTAACAGTTTTTACAGTCATTTTCTGAATGGGTGCATGCTTATTAGTAACTGGAATAAACAATTTCATACACACCACGGACCAACAAATATTCTTTACATCAACAACATAGGAATCACTACAAAACGTATTGTATGACCTCTTATACACTATATTATGCCCAGACTTTGGAACTTTGGTTTTCCTAGATATGGCTACTATATTGTGATCACTACATCCGATGGATCTGGATACTGCTTTCAAGCACATTTCTGCAGCATTAGTAAAGATGTGAGTAAATACATGTTGATGATTTAATTCCTGTGCTGTTTGTAACTACCCTGGTAGGTTGACTGATAACCTGAATCAGGTTGCAGGCACTGGTTACAGTTTTAAGCTTTTTCTTGAGTGGGCAGCTTGATGAAAGCCAGTCAATATTTAAATCACCCAGAAAATATACCTCTCTGTTGATATCACATACATTATCAAGCATTTCACACATGTTATCCAGATACTGACTGTTAGCACTTGGTGGTCTATAGCATCTTCCCACAAGAATGGGCTTTAGGTGAGGCAGATGAACCTGTAGCCATATTACTTCAACTGTATTTAACATGAGATCCTCTCTAATCTTTACAGGAATGTGGTTGTGAATATAAACAGCAACACCTCCACCACTGGCATTTCTGTATTTTCTGTAAATGTTATAACCTTGTATTGCTACCAATGTATCATCAAAGGTAGTGTCTAAGTGAGTTTCAGAGATAGTCAGAATATGAATGTCATCTGTTACTAGCAAGTTATTGATTTCATGAACCTTGTTTCTTAAGCTACATATGTTAACGTGGGCTATTTTGAGCACTTTTCTGGGATGCTTGCTTGTTTTCATTGCTTTACTGGGAAGCTTAGCAGAAGTAGATATTCTCATGTTATTTATGTTAGTGCAGGGTGAGCTGCACACAGTGGACTTCCTACTAGGGCACACTGCATCAGTGCTAACAGCTTAAATCTGGTTCATAGGCACATGATTGCTGCGAACAATAGCTGTAGGATCAGCAGAGGCATTCAGGGCAGTTATAGGGACATACATTAGGTTACTTACATTGTGTCTACCAATGCCCATGGTATAATGTAAATTTGCTAAAGCTTATGATGACTCAGCGACACAATAGTAAGGATTGACTGAGCTGGGCTTGGGTCATTGATAAGTCATTGTCTCAACACAGCCTTATAATGCTGTGAAAGGATCCAGGAACCCAAATGATTTGGGTGGATCCCATCCTCCTTATAAAACGTGTTTTCTTTCCAAAAGGTATTGAAATTGTTCACAAAAGTTACACCCATTGAGCTGCAATAATCACGTAGCCAGTTGTGAAGAGAAATAATCCTGCTAAAGCGTTCAATGCCATGATTCAGAGAGGGCACAGGGCACAGATATGATGGGTCTTTTATTAGTGTCTTTTTTATTTTATTTTATTTTTTATTTCACCTTTATTTAACCAGGTAAGCCAGTTGAGAACAAGTTCTCATTTACAACTGCGACCTGGCCAAGATAAAGCAAAGCAGTGCGATAAAAACAACAACACAGAGTTACATATGGGGTAAAACAAAACATAAAGTCAAAAATACAACAGAAAATATATATACAGTATGTGCAAATGTAGCAAGTTATGGAGGTAAGGCAATAAATAGGCCATAGTGCAAAATAATTACATTTAGTATGAACACTGGAATGATAGATGTGCAAGAGATGATGTGCAAATAGAGATACTGGGGTGCAAATGAGCAAAATAAATAACAATATGGGGATGAGGTAGTTGGGTGGGCTAATTTCAGATGGGCTGTGTACAGGTGCAGTGATCGGTAAGGTGCTCTGACAACTGATGCTTAAAGTTAGTGAGGGAGATAAGAGTCTCCAGCTTCAGAGATTTTTGCAATTCGTTCCAGTCATTGGCAGCAGAGAACTGGAAGGAATGGCGGCCAAAGGAGGTGTTGGGAGAGAGTCAATCAGCTCTTTGAAATCCAGTTTCAACTGTTCAGAGCTGCCCTTCATAATGTCATTCAAACCCACATGGACTACGATAGAATCGATGTCCATGTCCTAGCATAGTACATTCAGCTTAGTAATATCATTTACTCGAGCTCCGGGATTTGACATTGTTTTTGCACCAGGAACAGTCACATTTCTTACCATGGTGCTGCCCAAAATCACGGCTGGCAAGAAGGACGAGGAAATCCGCCCACTCCTGTCATTGTTGAATTTGTTGAAAACCATCGCTGAAATGTCTCTTGAGTAGGTACATACAGTGAGGGAAAAAAGTATTTGATCCCCTGCTGATTTTGTAAGTTTGCCCACTGACAAAGAAATGATCCGTCTATAATTTTAATGGTAGGTTTATTTCAATTTATAAAAATGTTGACATGTGTTTTTCTGGATTGTTTTGTTGTTATTCTGTCTCTCACTGTTCAAATAAACCTACCATTAAAATTATAGACTGATCATGTCTTTGTCAGTGGGCAAACGTACAAAATCAGCAGGGGATCAAATACTTTTTTCCCTCACTGTAAATAGTATTTGTATTCTATCAGCAGTTGTCCACAGTAGGCTAACTGAAATGTCTCATTGATTAGAATGAGAATTGAATGTTCACTGAAACAAATCAGTTCCTACTTTTGTCATCATTGATACTTATTTAAACCGCCTGCCAACTTTTAGCCCTCTCTTCATCTAAATGGAAATGACCACTGTGTCCATATAGATAGGAGTGGATCAGGGTTTATATGAGTGCTATAGATCAGCTGAATGAGGGAGAGGGAGGAGGGAGTGGAGGATATAGAGATCAATGCTATGGGCTTCCTGTACTCTGTAGATGGAGCAGGAACTGGATACCTTCCACAAGAAGAACGCTCAACAGGAACTGGACATCGCTGAGCTGAAGCTCAAACTCCACACCACCGACAAGGAGATGCACAAGGGACTGCAGAAGGTGTGTAGTGTGTGAGAGAGAGGGAGAGTGATACCATTTTAATTTGAGTGCATGGCAGGTGTTTCTATTTGTGGTTTTATCTTTGTCTGACTTTTATCTGTTGAACTTTGTATGACCAACCCCTCCTCCCCAGGTGAGGGATGTGGAGGCCCTGGTACGTAGGTTCAGGACGGACCTCCATAACTGTGTGGGCTTCATCCAGGAGCCTGAGAGGCTAAAGGACAGCATAAGAGACCTCTACGACCGCTATGTACAGAAGACTGATGTGGTGAGAGAGAGAGAGAGAGAGAGAGAGAGAGAGAGAGAGAGAGAGAGAGAGAGAGAGAGAGAGAGAGAGAGAGAGAGAGAGAGAGAGAGAGAGAGAGAGAGAGAGAGAGAGAGAGAGAGAGAGAGAGAGAGAGAGAGAGAGAGAGAGAGAGAGAGAGAGAGAGAGAGAGAGAGAGAGAGAGAGAGAGAGAGAGAGAGAGAGAGAGAGAGAGAGAGAGAGAGAGAGAGAGAGAGAGAGAGAGAGAGAGAGAGAGTTAGTTAGTTGTTTTTATCCTCTTTCATGCAAGCTGGCAGAGTGAATTGGTTTGTAAAGTTATAATGGCTAAATTGTTTCTAAAGTGCTGGTCTAAGAAAAGTTATTCCTGAGCAAGTCTTTACCCAGAGGCTAAAGAATGCAACTGGTCATGGATAAGTAAGTTGGCTACTGTGTATTCATTGGAATCAAAGATGGCTTCTCTTCATGTCTCTCAGGTGGATATAGTTGGTGTGGACACAGACATCCAGAGGGAGTACGCCCGGCACAGGGAGCACCTGGAGAGGAACGTGGCGTCCCTGAAGAGGAAGCTGGCCAAAGACGGCGTGGTCCACCATGCTGACAACGTCAAGATCCTGCAGGTGACAGAGACAAGACTTTTCATAAAGGACTGTTGGAGTGTCCCACACAATGATCATAGAATTAGTGACCACAAAACAGAACCGCTTTCATTCACATATATTAGACACCCCAAATCTATAGGCTGTTTGTTCTGTGGTATTCTGTGACTAACTGATTGATTAATTGATTCATTCATTGATTGCTACAGGAGAATGCAACTCTGATCAGAGAGATAAATGATCTGAGACAGGAGTTGCGTCTGGTGCGTTCCCAGGTCCACGACTACAAGAGTCTGATGAGAAAGCAGGGCAAGAAGCAGACCAACACTCTCAAAGGTGACCTGTTTCTCTCTTATCTGTCTGGTTTACAGTAAAGACAACTGATTGCAGATTTCTACTCATTGGAAAGAGTTTCCTGAACTTCTCTGAAGTAGAGCATTCATTTTTCTAGCCACTGTGTGAAGAGTCTGTAGGATAACCTTTACCATGTGGGGAAACCACCTCACTTCATGGAGTTTATATTATCATACAGGTGCTTGAGGTTCTCTGTTTCATCGCTAAGATGTTTTTTGTCCTAGTAAGGTCACTTGAAAACTAGGGAAAACTCCTATTTCGAAGTTATCCATATCTAAAGTAGCTGTTCCGTGAGCTGACTTGTTGTCTTGTCTCCGTCCTCAGCGCTGCTATCTCCCAGGGCCAACCCCAGTAACATGGTGGTCCATCTGAACCAGGAGGAGGAGGGGGACCGTATCGTTCAGCTGCAGCGCCTGGAGATCCACAGGCTCAGGGAGGAGATCCAGGTCCTGATGAAGATACACCCTTATAGACCACCCTCCACCGTCAAGCTACCCTCCCTCCAAATCAACTCATAACCATCACCACCCCCAACCCCTCCCTCCAAACCAATTTTAAGCGACTTGGAAATAAAAAGGAAAACAATTCATATTAGATTTTTAATATAGCCTAAATATATATATTTCAAATGAGATAGTCCCATTTGGATTTCCAAAAGTGAATGGAAGGTGTTATTGGCAGGGTCAAATCAAAGCATTGTGTCAGACTAGAAATTCAGATATTATTTTTTAATGACAACCTATTAATTAACAAGAACAATTTACATTGTTGGGTATGCAAAACAGTCTACTCCATATTTATGAAATATGTTATAGGCTTGTCAGTAGGCTAGCAGATCTGTGTTTTGATTAATGCATGTGCGTGCGTTTTTTACGGGACCTGTTAGTCAACGGGTAGGCTATTCCTTCTTATTATCACCATAATAATGGGACATGGAAAAAACGGTAAGCCTATCATTCTCTAGGCTTTAAAAAGTATGGGGAAAATCTATTTTGTCTATTTCCTTCGTGCTATCCCAACGGCGCACACCCCCTTCATGAGACGTGTTTATAATTCCAGGCTGGCGCTCGGGCTTTCCCCATGAGACTTCAGCGAAAGGTCGCGCGCTGCTCTGTAGCCCACGGATGCGCTCTCCCCTCCCAACCGGCGTCGCCTCTGAGTGCGGTGACCACACCTGCATTAGGGAAAGTCCGCTAGACCTGCGCACCGTTCCGTGAGAGCGAGAGGCACACACAATCACCCTCGGAGAAAGGTAGTCCGTCTAGTCAGAGGTGCGTTGATTATCGAGACTATAGTGTTCCAAACCGCTCTTGCACACACCAGCCGCGCGGCATATGGTCGGGAATCGGAAATACCTCCCGGCGCAGGAGCGCAGATCTGTGGAGCCATTCGGTTTCGGGGATGAATAGCGACAGGGAATGTGCCAGCCCCACGCACAGGTAAACAGCCTACAGACAGAATACAAATGCCAGACAGTGCATGAATCACACACTCGATTTGATGAAGAGCCACCTAAAGCAGACTAGGCTATATAACTTTCTTGAAATTGTTCCACCTTTTTAGTTCGGTTCTAGGCTAGCTACTTATTTGAATTTTCAAGCAAGGAAATTGAGGTGAATATAAATGTAGTCTAGTTTACTTTCATAACGTCCTCATGACAGGTCATCATATGACAGTGTCAGGTAGCTTTATGATGGTGTTGTGTATGACAGCCTTGGGTAATGTGTTACTGTATGTTTGTTGTAACCATGTCACCATCCTGTTGAGACAATCATCCCATAGAGCCAGAGTAGGCTACATGGAGAGTTTAGCTCACTGCAGTTGCCACATTGAATACATATAGCCCTTTGTATTTTCTGATAGCTATCTCCCATTTAAGGACAATGAAGCTCATCATTTCGGATTTGTCAACATTTAATAGCGGGAAATTGGTAACTTACTTGGTCCACCCCCTCATAAAGTTTCATCATGGTTATTAGCTAGCTGTTTGACTGAAGTTTTAATTAATATTCTTGAGCCTGACTTGACCATTGACCATAAGAGTTATTAAACATGGCGTAAAAAACAGTAATGTATTTAAAAACTAAACAAACACATACTCCTGACTATTTTTACATCCATGATGCAAATAACACAATTCTGGTGAGTTTCGTCTATTTTCAGCCATATTTTTGTGAAACTGGAAAGACTGGAATAGTTTAATAAATATTAACCTTTTATTGCCAGACAGAATGGGTGGAACAGGTTTTGTGGAGGACTGAATTGTCCCGTTTTTTATTTATTTATTCAAGCCAACCAAGAAGTTCCTATAATGTAACTAGTTCCGGCCAATACCACATCACACCTTAACCTTTGGACCATAGTGTTAATGTTGGCCGCAACCTCTAAACTCTGTTATGATGTAGCTATTTCCACTTTTATATACCATACAAAACAAAGGTCACTGGTGTTGTGGAAAATCCATCTAGCATATTCTTGTGTAACAGTAAATGACTATACCTAGCAGGGAACAACAATGGAGAGGTCACTCCTATCTCATGGCTCATAATAATGTCTGGAACGGAGCAAATGGAATGGGATCAAACACAAGGAAACCATGTGTTTGATACATTTACATTTACATTTTAGTCATTTAGCAGATGCTCTTATCCAGAGCGACTTACAGTTAGTGAGTGCATACATTTTCATACTGCCCCGTGGGAAACGAACCCACAACCCTGGCGTTGCAAGCGCCATGCTCTACCAAATGAGCTACCATTCCACTGATTCCGCTCCAGGCATTACCACAAGCCCGTCCTCCCCAATTAAGGTGCCACCAACCTCTTGTGATGTGTGTGTGTGTGTAAGGGAGAGAGGGTGAGAGAGAGAAAGAGAGAGAGAGAGTGACAGGGAGACAGAGAGAGACAGAGAGACAAAGAGAGAGAGAGACAGGGAGAGAGAGGGTGAGAGAGGGTGAGAGAGAGACAGGGAGAGAGAGAGGGTGAGAGAGAGAGAGAGAGAGAGAGAGAGAGCGAGGGTGAGCGACAGAGAGACAGAGAGAGAGGGTGAGAGACAGAGAGAGAGGGTGAGAGAGAAAGAGAGGGGTGAGAGAGAAAGAGAGACAGAGAGAGAGAGGGGTGAGAGGGAAAGAGAGACAGAGAGAGAGAGAGAGAGAGGGTGAGAGAGAAAGAGAGACAGAGAGAGAGACAGAGACACAGAGTGAGAGAGGGTGAGAGAGAAAGAGAGAATAGTAAGTGAATGTGTGATGTGTAAGGAGTGCGTTTGGCATGTATTTGTGTGTGTGTCACAGATGTGTTTCACACAGATCGTGGTCTGCACAGTGTTCAAAGAACCAATCCAATGAACCATCCAATGTTCTACTTGAACCCTGGAAGCCAGCCCTGTGAGGATCAGGTTGTAGCCCAGGCTCCTGTTTCACAGAGCAGGGAGGACTGAATATGCTGAAGGCCGCCTCCGAACCCAAAAAGTAAACACGTTTCCTGTCGTCAGCAGAGTGGAGCGAGGCAAGGAGGACACGAGCGCATGTTAATTTTTGATTTGATTTTAATATTGCAGCTGTGCTCGATAAAGGCACTACAGAGAGTGTATATCCAGGGGTGGCGGCTATAGGAGACACTATCAGCAAAAACACAGCAAGGACAGGAAAATATGCTAATGAAAAGCCCATTGCGAAAACATTGCAGACTTTGTTTAGATTATGTTTGTGCTGTATTATAACGTGTTGGTGTTGGTGTTCTGTTTTTTTTTTCCTTTCAATTCTGTTATTTTCTATTCTATTCTTCTTTCCATACAGTTTGTGACTGATGCAGGCAAGCTACTGTAGTCAGGTGTCTGAGTCTGAGGTCTCGGCAGGGAGTTGGTGCAAGTTGAGATGGGTGGTGACATCACAGCCAACATCACTAGGTCCTGCTGCTGAGAGATTGAAAACAACACCAGGCACAGGTACAGCACCAGAGGGGGGGAAACCAGCAGGGGAGACACCAGTGTTTCCTTGTTCTGTTATTTTTACTAGTATTTGCTATCAAGCACACAGTCCACAATTAAAACAGCATTAAGCCCAACTGAGTTGGTGAGTCTGCCCATTGTCCCCTCACCGTGCCTGGCCACAGAGAGGGTCCCCAGGGCCCTGACTGGCTGGACTGTGACAGGAACAGAGACACTGCCTGAATAAAGAACCATTCAGAACCTCTCTCTCTCCGCCCGCCACGCCACGCCATCATCCAGCCCTGCCCTGCCCAGCCTCATCCCCAGACGCCTGCCTGCCTCCAGCCCCTAGCAGCACCAGCCTCCCGGCCCCCATGGCGCTTGGCACTGATGCCCAGTGCACAGACAGATGGTGCCAACCCTGACCCCTCTCCTCACCCGCGGAGACCGCAGCGCCACCGCCACACAGAGACCACCCACTGACAGGAACAGGAAGAGGAGGAGACGCTGTTGCCATGGCAACTCCTGCCCCCACATCCTCTCCAAGGGCCTCAGATAAACACATTCACACAACAGGACCACGGCGAGGACCCCGTTTGTGTCATAGCCAGCTATGATGGACCAGGACCAGGACCAGTGCAGGAGCGTGACATCAGTTTACTGAAAGCCGGTGAAACTCCATCCTGTCGGGGACTGCTCCTCTTTCCCTGCTGGCTGGCCTGGGCTCTCAGGCCTGGATGAATTATTAAAAGGACCACGCAGTACTGCTGGTTCTCTAAAGGCCTCTTTAAACACCTGCTGGTTGGAAGGAGCAGTGTGTCGGGTCAAAGGTCGTACAACCCTGCAGAGAGGAAGTAGGGACAAGCCGTTTCAGCCGTTTGACTGCAGATCAAAGCAAAGCCTCTGCAACTGTGTGGCTCCCTTGGCTCTCATCTCCTCCTGACAGAAGTAAAACAACCACCATTTTGTTTATTTTTTACTGGATATTATGTTCTTATGTGAACCCATCAATACTTAATCTACAGACTGATTATAATGGCAAATTCCTATTTTAAAAGAACAGAACTTAAAATAAATAAAATGAGACACTAATGCCTTGGTGGGATGAATTCAGCAGGACCAAATAACAGAGGGAATATCAAATCAAATCAAATCAAATCAAATTTTATTGGTCACATGCGCCGAATACAACAGGTGCAGACATTACAGTGAAATGCTTACTTACAGCCCTTAACCAACAGTGCATTTATTTTAAACAAAAAAGTAAGAATAAAACAACAACAAAAAAGTGTTGAGAAAAAAAGAGCAGAAGTAAAAATAAAGTGACAGTAGGGAGGCTATATATACAATAGAATAAAGTGACAGTAGGGAGGCTATATATACAGGGGGGTACCGTTGCATAGTCAATGTGCGGGGGCACCCGGCTAGTTGAGGTAGTTGAGGTAATATGTACATGTGGGTAGAGTTAAAGTGACTATGCATAAATACTTAACAGAGTAGCAGCAGCGTAAAAAGTATGGGGTGGGGGGGCAGTGCAAATAGTCCGGGTAGCCATGATTAGCTGTTCAGGAGTCTTATGGCTTGGGGGTAGAAGCTGTTGAGAAGTCTTTTGGACCTAGACTTGGCACTCCGGTACCGCTTGCCGTGCGGTAGCAGAGAGAACAGTCTATGACTAGGGTGACTGGAGTCTTTGACAATTTTGAGGGCCTTCCAACAGTGTCCCTAAAGCATAGCAGGTCATTGGAGGAAAGCACAGCTCCTCTGTCGAGTCGACCAACAGACCGACCTTCAGGCAAAAACAACTCTGAACCAAAAATAGATCTTACTAAATGATTCTCAAGGTTTACGATTATCTGTGGGATTTCCTCATCATTATCACAGAGAACATTTGCATAACTGAAATATGCTGCTCTGCACATTATTTTTATTTTTTCATTTTACCTTTATTTAACTAGGCAAGTCAGTTAAGAACAAATTCTTATTTACAATGACGGCCTACCCCGGCCAAACCCGGACGACACTGGGCCAATTGTGCGCCGCCTTATGGGACTCCCAATCAGCCTGTGATATAGCCTGGAATCGAACCAGGGGGTCTGTAGTGACGCCTCAAGCACTGAGATGCAGTGCCGTAGACCACTGCGCCACTCGGGAGCCCGTAACCATCATCAAACTTGCTGGGTGCTACAGACGTTTGGGGGAAGTCATTGTCTGCTAAATACAGAAGAGACAGACTAGAGAATAGTCCACAGAGAGAAAACAGGAGCAGATGATGAAGGTATTTTTGATGAGGCCTCTGTAATCGGTGTGATGTGAAGGAGAGGTCCTATTAGCTCTGATAAGAGAGCAGGCAGAAAGGCTTACACCCTGTGCCTCTAAACTAGAGAGAGTGTGTGTGCGTTGGTGCTGAGCGATTCGTGCTTTTTGAGGTCGGTTCAGTTGCGGTTCGGTTTAAAACAAATAATCATGCTCTCCGGCCTTGGCTAGCGAAAAGGGTAGCCAGTGATCATTGGTTTGCCACAGCTGCCCATGCTGCAGAGCTGTCTGAAGAAATCACTATTTTAGTAGTTCTTCAAAGTAGATAACGCATATGTCACAAGCCGGGCTAGAACTCCGGTCTCAAATGTGTAGAGCTGGGGGTACTACCCCTTAGCCACAGAGGAGATGTTGTAGGACCCAAATGAAACACCCAAGGCAATACTCCAGGCAAGTAGATTTAATGTTCCAAAACAGGAGGCAAAACAAAACAACTCCACGAGGGGAGAAAAACAAACTAAAGATAACTTCGAATAACTTACTAGGACTGACACGGTGGGACAAAGCAGGAGACACATAGACAGGACGCAATAACCAAGTGAGAAACAAGGGGAAAACACACAGCTAAAATACTCAAGGGGAAACAAGGCACAGGTGACATAGATAAGCTAATTAGGACACATGAGGAAAAACTAAGGCAAAGGGGAACACAGCTGACCTCTAGAGGCCAGGAGACAAACAGGGGAAGCAGGAAGCTGACAGCATACTTTCAAGACTGCTACAACTATCAGTCGGTTAGTAGAGCTATACCTCCTGAACTGTCTATCCCTGTTGTTGCTGTGTTGTGTACATTCCTCTCTCATACGTTCTGTGTGCGGTACCAGGAAGAATAGGCCAAATGGATTCTGGTCATTGTAGTTAAGTGTTGGGGAGTAGTGAACTACATGTAGTTCAACTAGTAATTTTACAGTAGCTTGGTAGTGGTTGAACTAAATTCAAAATCTTGGTAGTGTTTTGAGTAGTTAATTACTTTTTTGCAATGTAGCGGTGTAGCTAACTACTGGAACTACACACTACTGTTATTGCACAAATTAAACATGGGTGAAGTAGGCAAGAATTTCCTTTAATTTGTGCCATCAGACTTGCCTAATTCTCACTTGAAATATAGTTGTTGTGTTCAATAGCTAAATTACACATTCCATTACAGTTTGTTTTTAACGCTTTGGTACTATTTTCACAAGTGTGTGGTGAATTTTCTAAACTTTTAGTACAAAACTCCAAATTAGTCACAGTTGTAACGCAGTTGTAACTTTGTGCATTCATTTCGTTTGTAGACATCTTTCACCACACAACCATTGATCCAAAATATAAGTTTACTGTGAAATATAATGAGTACATTGGTTTTATCACCAAAACACAAGATAAGGATATCTTCTCAATTTAGCTGTTTTAACAGCCAGTTAATCCAATAGCAAAAAATGCTAAGATGCATGTTTCAAAATTGCCCTTTGAAGTGCTGAAAGTAATATGCTACAGTACTGTAAATTACAGTACATTGCACTATATTCACGTTGGGCTATACATTTGTACTACCCATCAAAATGTACTGAAAATCACATTTCCATCATCTCTATCATTGGTGTGATCATTGAAGACATCTTCCACAATCATTGATGCAATTTATATGTATATATATACAGAAAGGAAAAATACTTAAAAATACTACTTAAGTCGTTTTTTGTGATATCTGTACTTTACTTTTTATATTTTTGACAACTTTTACTTTTACTTCACTACGTTCCTAAAGAAAATAATGTACTTTCCATACATTTTCCCTGACACCCAAAAGTACTTGTTACATTTTGAATGCTAAGCAGGACAGGAAAATGGTCCAATTTACGCACTTATCAAGAGAACATCCCTGGTCGTCCCTATTGCCTCTGATCTGGTGGACTCACTAAACACATGTCTGAGTGTTGGAGTGTGCCCCTGGCTATCAGTAAAAAAAAAAAAAAAAGCAAGAACATGGTGCCATCTGGTTTGCTTAATATAGGGAATTTAAAATGATTTATACTTTTACTACTTAAGTATATATTTTTTTTACCCCGCTTTTTCTCCCCATTTAGTGATATCCAATTGCGATCTTGTCTCATCGCTGCAACTTCCCAACGGGCTCTTTATCTAATATTAGGTTTTGGTTGAAGATCTGATAACATTCAGTATCACAAATATGCAAAAGTGGGAGAAAATTAGAAAGGGGGCAAATACTTTTTCATAGCACTGTATATGTGTGTGTGTTGTTTTCGTCCAGCTCATATGTCACCTCAATTACTGCCTTCTATTCCTGTTCTACCTGTCAGTGGCATCAGGTCCAAACCTGCTGGGATTTAATGAGTGACTCAACAACACACACACACACACACAGTGTACACACATCCACCTCATAATTATGAACTGAAGCGGCGTGGAGAACCGGGAGTCCAATAAACACAGTGCACTCTGTTATTTAGGATCCCTTCACTTCACACCTCATGTGAACACCTTATGACTCAGCTATACTGTCTGTCATATCCCTGTGTGTTGATGATGAGGACTCAGCTCAACCTGCTGCTGGGCGGCTCAGACAGACTGGTAGTGTTCTGTTTGTGTCAGCAGACTAGACTAGGCCTGTCAGAGCACAGTTGTAATTCCTGTCAGAGGACAGTTGTAATTCCTT
This sequence comes from Coregonus clupeaformis, assembly GCF_020615455.1. NCBI lineage: Eukaryota > Metazoa > Chordata > Actinopteri > Salmoniformes > Salmonidae > Coregonus > Coregonus clupeaformis. Next base: position 26,094,552 of record NC_059211.1, on the reverse strand, counting down.
TCCTGTCAGAGGACAGTTGTAATTCCTGTCAGAGGACAGTTGTAATTCCTTTCCTGTCAGAGGACAGTTGTAATTCCTGTCAGAGCACAGTTGTAATTCCTGTCAGAGGACAGTTGTAATTCCTTTCCTGTCAGAGGACAGTTGTAATTCCTGTCAGAGGACAGTTGTAATTCCTTTCCTGTCAGAGGACAGTTGTAATTCCTGTCAGAGGACAGTTGTAATTCCTTTCCTGTCATAGGACAGTTGTAATTCCTGTCAGAGGACAGTAGTAATTCCTGTCAGAGGACAGTTGCAATTCCTTTCCTGTCAGAGGACAGTTGTAATTCCTGTCAGAGGACAGTTGCAATTCCTTTCCTGTCAGAGGACAGTTGTAATTCCTGTCAGAGGACAGTTGTAATTCCTGTCAGAGAGCTGCTGCTGCTGCTCTGTGCTCGCCTCGCTCAGCGCCTCAGCTCGCGCTGTTGACTTTGATAGTAAAGGGGCTGACAGACTTTTAAAGACAAGCTGTCTGCGGTCTGACCTTGAGGGTTGCTGGGACTACAGGGACAGCCCATTGATAAAAGGACTCATACTTGAGCCCCGTTGCGAGTGGGGCTGTAGTCAGCGTTGCACCGCTATCTTAGAAACATCACCTTGCAGGGGAATAAACAGGAGGTCGCACACAACACAGAGGACGAGAGCTGGGTGGCTAAACTAGCCTACAGGGTGCTGGTCTACATACAGGAGTACACCATAAAGATGCCAGGCCACTAACAGCTGCTAATCGAATAAACAACACACACACATACACACACTCGTATAACTACAGAAACACAGACACACTTCTATTTCACAATCTTTCTCTCTGTCACACACACACACACACACACACACACACACACACACACACACACACACACACACACACACACACACACGCCTCAGAAGGGAGAGGGGTTTTCAGGTTGCATATTCAGCATTATGTTTTCAGTCAGTTCAAACACCTCTCTCTGCAGGGTACCTCTGTTATATGGCAGGAGCTCTAATGTTTAGAGCTCTGCTTTAAAGATGGCATATCGTGTCTGTGTGTTTCTGTGTGTGTGTCTGTGTGTTTCTGTGTGTGTGTGCATGCGTGTGTGTGTGTGTGTGTGTGTGTGTGTGTGTGTGTGTGTGTGTGTGTGTGTGTGTGTGTGTGTGTGTGTGTGCGTGCGTGCGTGTGTGTCAGCAGGTGGCGCTCATCTCCCCTGTCTCTCCTCTCCCCAGGTATCCATCAGGCTGCATCTGGTCCCAGGACATCCTCTCAGGCTGCAGTGGACTACCTGAGGGACCCTGTGATCCACCAAGAGGACCAGTGATCTACCAAAAGGACCTATAATCAAGTGAGAAGGAACTGTGATCCGGTGAGGTGTCCAGTGATCCATCTGCTGTGATCCACTGAGGACTGTATTGGGATCCACTCAAGATTTCCAGAGAGAAAGAATGGTGTTCCACTGAGAGTTCCAGTGATCCAGCTTGTGTCTTGGTAGTTCTCTGGAGAGCGTGTCCGTCAGGCTGGGAGGATCAGGATGCCAGAGCTGGAGGACTTCCCTCCGACGCGGGTTGACCAGCCGGCCGGTCCCGACCCTGCCCAGATCCAGCGCAGTGTTCTGGATGAACAGGTGGAGCTGTGGTGGTTCGGAGACCCAGCCAAGTCTCTGCTGTGCTACTGTTTGGCGGTCCTCCTCATCCTGGGCTGCGGCCTGGGCGGCGTGCTCCTCCTCTCCACCACCACCAGTTTCTCCAGTGACTGGCGCATGGGAGCGGGCATGGCCCTGTGTCTCTTAGCCCTGGCCGTCCTTCTCAAACAGCTCCTGAGCTCGGCCGTGCAGGACATGAACTGTGTGCGGAGTCGCAGGCGGATCGATATCCTGAAGAGCGGAGGGCTGTCGGATCTGTTAGTGGTGCTGATCACGGGGCTGTGTCTGGTGGTCTGTGGGGCTGTGCTGCTGAAGCTGGCCTTGGAGCACCACATGCCCCAGCCGGGCGTGGCCCTGAACGATATGTACATCTCTGGGGTGGTGTTGTTAGCTGGAGGGGGGGCAGCGGTAGTGGGGGTGGGGGTGTACACAGGGGTGGTGTTGCTGCTGGATAGGACCAGGCCGGGACAGAGGTTTAGGGACAGGGCTGTGGGGCTGTTCACTATCTCTGGAAGACACATGGACCAGGGTAGGAGGGAGACCACCTCTAGCCTGGCTAACCTCATCTGAACTGACCACCAGTGACATGGGATGGGACAGGTAGCCCACACAGCAGATGACTGTGACGCTCATATGGCCCAGATCTGATCCATATGTGGGAGATGCGCACTGGGGGAGGGTTGGAGCTTATTGACCAGCTCTGGCTTGAGGTATGTGGCCTTGTACAGTGGGGAGAACAAGTATTTGATACACTGCCGATTTTGTAGGTTTTCCTACTTACAAAGAATGTAGAGGTCTGTAATTTTTATCATAGGTACACTTCAACTGTGAGAGACGGAATCTAAAACAAAAATCCAGAAAATCACATTGTATGATTTTTAAGTAATTAATTTGCATTTTATTGCATGACATAAGTATTTGATACATTAGAAAAGCAGAACTTAATATTTGTTACAGAAACCTTTGTTTGCAATTACAGAGATCATACGTTTCCTGTAGGTCTTGACCAGGTTTGCAGAGACTGCAGCAGGGATTTTGGCCCACTCCTCCATACAGACCTTCTCCAGATCCTTCAGGTTTAGGGGCTGTCGCTTGGCAATACGGACTTTCAGCTCCCTCCAAAGATTTTCTATTGGGTTCAGGTCTGGAGACTGGCTAGGCCACTCCAGGACCTTGAGATGCTTCTTACGGAGCCACTCCTTAGTTGCCCTGGCTGTGTGTTTCGGGTCGTTGTCATGCTGGAAGACCCAGCCACGACCCATCTTCAATGCTCTTACTGAGGGAAGGAGGTTGTTGGCCAAGATCTCGCGATACATGGCCCATTCCATCCCCCCCTCAATACAGTGCAGTCGTCCTGTCCCCTCTGCAGAAAAGCATCCCCAAATAATGATGTTTCCACCTCCATGCTTCACGGTTGGGATGGTGTTCTTGGGTTTGTACTCATCCTTCTTCTTCCTCCAAACACGGCGAGTGGAGTTTAGACCAAAAAGCTCTATTTTTGTCTCATCAGACCACATGACCTTCTCCCATTCCTCCTCTGGATCATCCAGATGGTCATTGGCAAACTTCAGACGGGCCTGGACATGCGCTGGCTTGAGCAGGGGGACCTTGCGTGCACTGCAGGATTTTAATCCATGACGGCGTAGTGTGTTACTAATTGTTTTCTTTGAGACTGTGGTTCCAGCTCTCTTCAGGTCATTGACCAGGTCCTGCCGTGTAGTTCTGGGCTGATCCCTCACCTTCCTCATGGTCATTGATGCCCCACGAGGTGAAATCTTGCATGGAGCCCCAGACCGAGGGTGTTTGACCGTCATCTTGAACTTCTTCCATTTTCTAATAATTGCATCAACAGTTGTTGCCTTCTCACCAAGCTGCTTGCCTATTGTCCTGTAGCCCATCCCAGCCTTGTGCAGGTCTACAATTTTATCCCTGATGTCCTTACACAGCTCTCTGGTCTTGGCCATTGTGGAGAGGTTGGAGTCTGTTTGATTGAGTGTGTGGACAGGTGTGTTTTATACAGGTAACGAGTTCAAACAGGTGCAGTTAATACAGGTAATGAGTGGAGAACAGGAGGGCTTCTTAAAGAAAAACTAACAGGTCTGTGAGAGCCGGAATTCTTACTGGTTGGTAGGTGATCAAATACTTATGTCATGCAATAAAATGCAAATTAATTACTTAAAAATCATACAATGTGATTTTCTGGATTTTTGAAAGTTGAAGTGTACCTATGATAACAATTACAGACCTCTACATGCTTTGTAAGTAGGAAAACCTGCAAAATCGGCAGTGTATCAAATACTTGTTCTCCCCACTGTAGTTGCTGGGCCACGTTTGGTCTGAATGTGGGCCACATCCACCTTGCTGTCAGGGAGGGACCAAGGGACATCACATCTGAAAATGGCATTTGAGCATAGTGGCCATCTTGGAAAGACACTTTGGTATGTTCAATGAGTTGTTGATTACCACAGCGTCCCTGTGGTCCTTAAAGCAATGGAATGTTGCAGGACCATGAAATACCATGAGGAATACAGAGCTGTGTTAACACATTCTGTTTTTATGGTTCAAACATGGGCCATTTTATGAGCTAGAGCCCAGCAGAGCAATATTCTATGATGTGGAATATAGAGAATACCAGTGACCCTGCACAGACACCGGACACTGAACACAGTGCAGAGATAATGATTCATAATGTGTCCAATGTAATGTCATAATAATATCATCCACTACAAAGCAGCAGGTGAAAAAGCTGCTGTAAGGAATAATGATATCATAGAATAATGTACCCTGCATCTCCAAACTTAATCAACCTGATAAAGTGATTTACTGATCAATGTCACATTTTGTCACCTTTTCATGTCACAGGTTTACAGCAGTGTTGGGTGGTCAAAGGCCTCCATAAGGAAGCTGTGTCATCACTCACTTTGCTTTGCAACGCTTACCAAGAATCTGAGGAGAATGTCCTGCATTGTTGCCATGGTTAAAGGGTACAATATGGTTTCATTGAACAAAGCGTCTATATGCTTGGGTTCTCGGATTTAAGTTGCTGTGTGTGTGTATTTGTGTGTTTTGTGTGTGTGTGTGTGTGTGTCTGGCCCTCGCACCTCCTTATCAGGCAGTGCATGTAAGCGGCCTGTTGCTCAGAGACAATACGGGTCACTGAGGCGGCCATTGTTGTTGTACTGATGGTTGGGCACTGGGACAATGGACAGGCTGTGTATTGTAAAGGGGCTGGCATCGCCCAGTACGGCTCACCCTTACCACCCTCTTAACACACACAGCATCGGCAGTGCAGTGACTGTGTAATGAGCCAGTACAGCGTGCAATCTCTAATTGACAAGGGACTGTTCTCGGTCTCTGCTGTGCTCTGCTATGCAGGACATGCTGTCTAGGTGGTGCCAAGTATGTTTGTGTACGTATGATAGAGAGACGACAGCCACAAACAGTGATGAGAGAGAAACCAGACAGAGAGAGAGAGAAAGAGAGAGAGCTAAGCCCTCAGGTCCAGTTCCCCTCATCGGTCATAGCCTAGGAGGTTCAGCTCGGCTGTCCCTGGCTTTTATTTGATAACATACATGATCTCACTGCTAGAGCTGGAAATAACCAGTGAAGATATTAAGGTACAAAGTCATTTATTTATTTCTATCTAGATCCCTTTGTCTCCCATTGACGTACAGAGGTTAATAAATAAGATATGAATAGTTTGAAAAACACATACTAATCATTAAAAACCCCACTGGAGAGAATATCTGGAAGAAAATAGTCATATTTGTCCTGTTCCTCATAATCAACTATTTTACATGGATGGTTTAATATGATATTTCATCAGACCTGGGTTGACGTACTATTTAGGGTATTTCACTTACTTTTAAAGACATTTGGAAGTAAGTATTTAGATATAAAAAATTTTTTTAAAGACAAGTTGTTGAATATTGGAAAGTATTTGAAAATACTCAAATACACGGTCTCAAATATACTACCATGCATCTAACCCAGGTATTTGAAAATAGTATTTGAAATAAGTATTTGAAAAAACTTTTTGAGTCACCCACATTATTTGAAAATACTCAAATATACAGAAAATAAGTATTTAAATAACAAATACTCAAATAAACATGAATTTGAAACCAGGTCTGGATTTCATACAGTAGGCCTACACACAGCACACTCATACACACCACATTGACTGGAGCTGCACTGTTGGAGCTAGGAACACAAGCATTTTGCTACACCCCTAATAAGATCTGCTAAATATGTGTATGTGACCAATAAAATTTGAAGTTGATTTGATTTTAGCTGTTTAATCTGGGCTGAACCTTTCTACTCTATTCCCCTGGCAGAGAGAACCCGAGCTATTACCCTGGCAGAGAGAACCCGAGCTATTCCCCTGGCAGAGAGAACCCGAGCTATTACCCTGGCAGAGAGAGAACTAGAACTGATATGAGGGGTGGTGCATTGCAGGCACAACAGACTACTGTAACCATACCAACCAACACCTGCTTTGGAAAAGTTGGGTGTTTGTTTGGTGGAGACACATTGGCATAGATTTTCACACATTGACATAGATATGTCCACTTTCTCTTCATATCGGACCACCTTATTGAGGGTTTACTTATTTTGATCATGGCATTTCCTGGAGGCGTTAAATGTGTCTGTATCACAAGACTGTTAGAAACACTATATCATTGTGATCTGCACACAGAGAATTCCTTCAGTCTTTTGCTCAATAGTTGTCAGCTGAGTACAAGCACAAGTCTAGGAACTGTGACGACAATATTGTAATAAACAGCGGCTGATATTATGCAGGCCTATTAATCATTGATTTGGCTATCTTGGTGTTAATCTCTTGGACACGGTGGGGATTATATGCTTACAGCTGACTCCAGATAACGTCAACCGATAGCATCCACACCCACACCAAGCAGATATACTTTTTTATTAGTGCTGTACACAGGTTTCAATGTCACAGGTTTCAATGTACACTTTCAATGATGAGATCATCATGTCGTGAATTAGTCCAGAAGAAAATACAACTATACAAATGTTACAATGTGACCAATAAGAAAACCCCTACGTTCATTATTCAACATGTTTCTCCAGATGATGTAACAAAGCAAAGGTCGAAGGTGACAGTTCTAAAGGGAAATGGAGTCTTGAAGGTCCTCTGCAGAGTGTGCAAGATGGCTACCTTTTCCTTTGAGAATTGACAGTGGTGAAAGTTGTTCCCATTTCCTTGTCCTCTGCTGTCCCTCACTCCCAGAGAGCCAGAGAGAGGGAGAGAGTGACGATCAATTCGTCTAGCAGCAGGCTTGCCCTTAGTTTGTCCGGAGTTGATAATCTGCCAAGAAGTGAAGATATAACAGCAATACATTAACACTGTTCTATCCATCATCACTTTGCCCCTGTCCTGTGGCGTCACATTAACGTTAAAATTAGTGTTGGGGCTCTGGGTGACTGAGTTACACATTGGGGTCAGTGGAGTAGTTATTATGGCTTTACAATGACTGCTTATAACTCGCTTATGAATAAGTCAACACCTCTCCCATCCTTTCACTCTCTCTCGTTCTCTCCCTCCATCCCTCTCTCTCTACCTCTGCTGATCACAGTGGAAAGGTGATAGCCACCTTGGCATGCAGAGCCAAGTGACACAGCGAACCTAATGGCAGTAAGGCATAATTCAAATCCCCCTTGCCCCAGCTTCAGGAGAGAGGTAATAGATATGATAGCTGGGTTCACTGCGGGGCGGGATGGTGTGTGTGTGTGTGTGTGTGTGTGTCTCACCTCCACTCTGTGTTATGTAGCGTACCCATGGTAAGGCCTGATAGCCGCTTTTCTCAATGATCTTCAGATAGCGTACCTGAGGAGGAGCAAGGAACAGTTTACACACACACACACACACGCCAGGGCCGGTGTTATGGGCGGACCTTAGGGGGCCTGGCCCACCCTACCATACCTCCTTGCCCGTCCAAATAAAATATTGAAATATTTATCATTTATTTGACCGAGACGCGCTCCGAAAGAAAGACGCATCAATTTCAGTTAAAGCATCCGAGCGAGCGAAACAGCGCCCCTCTGTCTCTGTATGTGTAGACCATTTATCTGATGCTGTCTGGACCAAAATAGTATGGCATGTGGCCCAATGTGTTTCTATGGGAATAATATGCAGACCTAAGATTGATCTGCCTTCCCGCCTTTGGGACAAAGACTCCCATTGTTAGGGTGGAGACATGAGCATCTTGAAATTATATACAGATCTCTGGTTTCAGCCTCTTGCGAATTGGAAAGGAAAGTTGGCGGGAGCACAGTGCCCTGTTAGGATGCTGGATTGCCCTAAAGTAAATTGATGTTTCGCCAAAATTATATAATTACTCCTGTCCAGGGAGCATGACTTAGCCACAGAGGATCATTAGCTTCTTTTGGAAAAATAGCTGTGGTTTATTTCAAATCACAAGTGTGTATGGGAAGCCCGCAATTTGGGTAGTGCGCGTAGCAATAGGTCTAGCTGATTGAGTTGCGGCTTTCAGTGAAAAGCATCTAAAATATGTGTGAAGATAATGTGTCTTGAGTATCATTGAAATTGTTGCATCAAGAAGAAGGGGAGGGGTGTGTGGCGAAGATATGGTGTGTCTCTCTGCAGAATGCATATGTAGGAAAGTGCCCATTTGGCAATGTTGATTTTCTGATTGTCTTAACTCACCACATACACCACTAATAAGCTGAGCTTTTCAGTTATTTTGTATTCGCCTCACGTGTTTTTTAACATCCATTGCGAATTATTGTTCAAATACTAAGGAACTATCTTTCCAACACCTCGATAATTGCCAAGCCTTGGCGTGAAAGAACAACATTTCATTAATAAAAAAAACATTTTTAAAAAGAGCTATCTGTCCCGAGCTCACTGGCGCAGGAAACACTGAGGGCCCAGAATAGGCTAGTTGATACAATGTTGCAAGTTCGCTAGTGTAGTGTATAAACAGTTTATGTCTTTGCTGATGTTTGCAAATGGTGTGTTAGAGGAAGTCTGTTATGTGGCCTCCTAGGATTGGTTTATGGGAAAACACCCATATTATGTTACATAGGGCATAGGATATAAATACCATGGTTGAAACAAAGGACGGGGAGGAACAACATATTAGAGATTGGGTCAGTTGTTCTCCAGATGTCTGCAGGAGTCTGTAAATTGGCGCTGAAATCTTTGGTATAATAAACTATTATAATCAAGGACAGTGTCAGCGGATTTCTTGTCCTCACAGCATAATTAGCATCATTATTTAGATACCACACTAGCTACCAGACCCAGTGATGATTTGATACAATGTTGGACTTCACTAGCAATAGCTCAAGTCAAGACAGATAGAAAGGGAGGCAGACAGGTGGAGTAGAGAGATTTACATTTAAGTCATTTAGCAGACGCTCTTATCTAGAGCGACTTACAGTTAGTGAGTGCATAAATTTTTTATACTGGCCCCCCGTGGGTATCGAACCCACAATCCTGGCGTTGCAAGCGCCATGCTCTACCAACTGAGCTACAGGAGAGATGAATGTGATTGAAAGAACCTGAATTTTTATCAGGATATTTTCTACTGTTTTTATTTGTCTGCTTTAGGCCTATGTATTTTACTTAGTTGACGATGGAAGTTATAGGCCTACTGCTGCATTGGCCTATAGGCTATCTCTGAGTTCTATGCTCTCATTTCTTTAGCCGCCAATGGATCACAGTGTATTAATGTGTCCATATGGCAGAGGCTGGTGCTCTCGCCATTGTTGAATTTGAACTTTTACATTTGTATAATTTTACTTTTGATTTTTATGATTAACCACGTGACAATGATTTTGAAAAACGAAAACATTATTATTGAAATTAAACTCTTCCACAAAAAATGCGCATGTAAAAATAATCATAACTGCCAAGCAGATCAGTGGAAATGGTAGGATAAATTGTAAGCTTCCCCGAACTTGAAACTCACGAACTGCCTTATTGTCTCTACTGTTACACCAATTGAAAACATGGTGAACGCGTGCACACATAGGAGGTCCCGTGGAGAAAAGTGCCCGCCTATGGAAAAACGTGCCCGCCTATGGAAATCAAAGGCCCGTCCAACTGATTCGTTCTGGCGCCGGCCCTGACACACGCACTAACACACACGCACACGTGAGTCAGCTCCTTCCAGCCTGTATGCCCTATTAGATGGAACTCATACCTGGCTCTACTAGGGTTCACTTTGAAAAACAGAAATTTGGGGGATTTGATAGGGGATCTGTTAGCTTACCTGGATACCAGATACAGTGAAATAGGGGATCTCAAAGTTGACAGTGATGGGCCTTCTCCCCTCCAACTCAGTACTCTCCACACTAGGCAGACCAAAGTGAGCCCTCATCATGTACTCCTTTCCCCCCTGTTCAAACATAGAAGAAAAAAAACACACACACACACACACACACACACACAGGTATGAGGTTTATTGGAAAACTGGAGCATTTCTCTTCGGTAATGTTCTTTGTTATGTTGTGAAATACACTACATGACCAAAAGTATGTGGACACCTGCTCGTCTAACATCTCATTCTAAAATCATGGGCATTAATATGGAGTTGGTCCCCCCTTTGCTGCTATAACAGCCTCCACTCTTCTGGGAAGGCTTTCCACTAGATGTTGGAACATTCCTGCAGGGACTTGCTTCCATTCAGCCACAAGAGCATTAGTGAGGTCGGGCACAGATGTTGGGCGATTAGGCCTGGGTCGCAGTCGGCGTTCCAATTCATCCCAAAGGTGTTCGATGGGGTTGAGGTCAGGGCTCTGTGCAGGCCAGTCAAGTTCTTCCACACCGATCTCGACAAACCATTTCTGTATTTCTGTATGGACCTCACTTTGTGAACGGGGGCATTGTCATGCTGAAACAGGAAAGGGTCTTCCCCAAACTGTTGCCACAAAGTTGGAAGCACAGAATAGACTAGCATGTCATTGCATGCTGTAGCGTTAAGATTTCCCTTCACTGAAACTAAGGGGCCTAGCCCGAACCATGAAAAACAGCCCCAGACCATTATTCTTCCTCCACCAAACATTACAGTTGGCACTATGCATTCAGGCAGGTAGTGTTCTCCTGGCATCCGCCAAACCCAGATTCGTCCGTCGGACTGCCAGATGGTGAAGCGTGATTCATCACTCCAGAGAACGCGTTTCCACTACTCCAGAGTCCAATGGTGGCGAGCTTTGCGCCACTCCAGCCGACGTTTGGCAATGCGCATGGTGATCTTAGGCTTGTGTGCGGCTGCTCGGCCATGGAAACCCATTTCATGAAGCTCCCGATGAACAGTTTTTGTGCTGACGTTGCTTCCAGAGGCAGTTTGGAACTCGGTAGTGAGTGTTGCAATGGAGGACAGGCTATATTTACGTGCTACTTGCTTCAGCACTCGGCGGTCCCGTTCTGTGAGCTTGTGTGGCCTACCACTTCGCGGCTGAGCCGTTGTTGCACCTAGACGTTTCCACTTCACAATAACAACGCTTAGGCCTCCCTAGTGGCGCAGTGGTCTAAGGCATTGCATCGCAGTGCTAGAGGCGTCACTACAGACCGGGGTTCGGCTGTGATCGGGAGTCCCATAGGGCGGCGCACAATTGGCCCAGCGTCATCTGGGTTAGGGGAGGGTTTGGCCGGAGGGGCTTTACTTGGCTCATCGTGCTCTAGAGACTCTGTGTGGTGGGCAGGGCGCCTGCAGGCTGTCCTCAGTTGTAAAAATAACAGCGCTTACAGTTGACCAGGGCAGCTCTAGCAGGGCAGAAATTTGACGAAATGACTTGTTGGAAAGGTGGCATCCTATGACGGTGCCACCTTGAAAGTCACTGAGCTCTTCAGTAAGGCCATTCTACTGCCAATGTTTGTCTATGGAGATTGCATGGCTGTGTGCTCGATTTTATACACCTGTCAGCAACGGGTGTGGCTGAAAAAGCCAAATCCACTAATTTGAAGGGGTGTCCACATACTTTTATATATATAGTGTACTTTATAGCACTGTAAACTGAAAAAAATTGTCCATTGAAGCCTAAACCCCTCCCTACCTGATCTTATCACAACAAAACTAGCAAGGCCATGCAGTCATATCCTTATTAAACACTCCTCACGTCTGTACTGGTGTAGGATACATCAACAGTGCACAGGACTTCCTTGTTGAATAAAGGTTAGGTAAACAACTACAAGGTGACCTGAATGGCTAAACCTCTCCTTGGGTAACCCCCAAAATGTTTCACAATTTTGCTGTAGCTCTGAACTAGCTATTCAAGAGCTTGAGGATTAGTTGACAAGTTGAATCAGGTGTGCTAGCTCTGGAATAGATCAGTTACATGGAATGTCCTGGGGTCCCTGGGGAGAGGTTTGACAACCACCACTCTACTGTACTGTATTGTGTTGTCCAAACTTGTGAAACATAGATGTCAATGATAGGTTCAGATTTGGTCCAGTCCGGAGGGTTAGCAAAACTGCTCTCCTAACCTGCTATGAAAAGTCACTTGTATCGAAGTGGCGTGCTTTTAGGGAGTCCCATCCGTGGACATTGAAATCAAGGCCGGTCCGGACCGCAACAAAATAAAAGATGGCCGGTCCAGACACAACCCAAAAAATACATCCAAAAGATATCGGCGTAGGTCCCCTTAGTGAGAAGTTGCCATCTACAATGAAGAAACTGGATGGGCGTCTGGGGGCAAAAAAATGTCTCACCAAACGCTCTCAGCCAACTTATTCAGTACTTTGAGTCACTTATAGGAACTGGTACTGTATGTGCTTTAATGTAAAGCAGCTGTTGATATTCACCCCTCTCCCCTATTTAAAGGGAGAATCCATATGTTTTGCATAAATGCAAATAGCCATATCTATGAAGTAATAGCCAGGGCCCGGTTTCCCATAGCGATGGAACTTTGCTTACAGTGTTTTAACCATGCATTGTTTCTATAACGGCCAAAGAACTCACATGCTTTTCCCAAAACACCACGTAGGGAGAACTTTCAATAAGTACGTCGTTAGAGCATGTGTCGATACTGACAGGATCGAAAGAAAGGCTGTGCTGCTCTCAGATCAGCGTTCTCCATTCAAATCTTACCTTCAAATTAGATACTGGTGACGGATCATTCTCCTAGAAATAAATGATCACCTACGGCTGCAAATATTGAGGTGGCTATGCACTAAATCAAATATTAGGAGCAATCCATTTTCGTGAACGAGGTGGTGTACCTAATAAACTGGCCGGTGAGGGTATATATCATTAGTCTGTATGTACACTGAGTATACAAAACATTCATCTTTCCATGACATAGACTGACCAGGTGAATCCAGGTGAAAGCTATGATCCCTTATTGATGTCACTTGTTAAATCCACTTCAAATCAGTGTAGATGAAGGGGAGGAGACAGGTTAAAAAAAAGTTTTAAGCCTTGAGACATGGATTGTGTATCTGTGCCATTTAGAGGGTGAATGGCCAAGACAAAATATTTAAGTGCCTTTAAATGGGGTATGGTAGTAGGTGCCAGGCGTACTGGTTTGTGTCAAGAACTGCAAAGCTGCTGGGTTTTTCACGCTCAAAAGTTTCCCGTGTGTATCAAGAATGGTCCACCACCCAAAGGACATCCAGCCAACTTGACACAACTGTGGGAAGCATTGGAGTCAACATGGGCCAGCATCCCTGTGGAATGCTTTCAACACCTTGTATAGTCCATGCCCCGACAAATTGAGGCTATTCTGAGGGCAAAATGGGAGGGTGCAACTGAATATTAGGAAGGTGTTCCTAATGTTTGGTATACTCATTGTATATATGTATTATTGTAGCGTCACCATCTTTATTGCAAAAATAAATTCAAATACACACAACTTTAAGCTACATATTCATTTGACAGAGGTAATGAACTACCCATTGATCAGCACAGCAATTGATAAAACATGACCATGTCATGAGCTTATGTCAATATTACACAAGTAAGCTAACGGTTACAGAAATCAAGAATGGAGACAGGCTCTATAGACCTCTATATAATTTATGTGTGACTATGTCCAACACACCACCACCTGTTGTTATGTTGGGCACCTACTGACCCCAAAAATATGTTATAAAATATATTTATTTCTCAATGACATGTATTGCTCAAATATATGTTACAGTCAGGCACCACATTACTACAAGACAAAACAGCTCAATCAAGCCTGATGGTCTTGTAAGTATAAAAGCAGCTTTCATATCATTTAAAAAAGCTTGAAAAGGTAGTGGAATGGGATTAGTGTGGTGTGTGAAGAATCCAATACTTTACCTTGTATGCGGTACAAATCACATTATTGTGGAAGGACCTCCTCTAAGAGTATGAATTAGGCTGTTTGAGAAGGTTTGAATCCTAAGCAACCTGCCTACACATAGTTTGAAGTACAATACCAACATACAGTGAGGGAAAAAATATTTGATCCCCTGCTGATTGTGTACATTTGTCCACTGACAAAGAAATTATCAGTCTATAATTTTAATGGTAGGTTTATTTGAACAGTGAGAGACAGAATAACAACAAAAAATTCCAGAAAAATGCATGTCAAAAATGTTATAAATTGATTTGCATTTTAATGAGGGAAATAAGTATTTGACCCCTCTGCAAAACATGACTTAGTACTTGGTGGCAAAACCCTTGTTGGCAATCACAGAGGTCAGACGTTTCTTGTAGTTGGCCACCAGGTTTGCACACATCTCAGGAGGGATTTTGTCCCACTCCTCTTTGCAGATCTTCTCCAAGTCATTAAGGTTTCAAGGCTGACGTTTGGCAACTCGAACCTTCAACTCCCTCCACAGATTTTCTATGGGATTAAGGTCTGGAGACTGGCTAGGCCACTCCAGGACCTTAATGTTCTTCTTCTTGAACCACTCCTTTGTTGCCTTGGCCATGTGTTTTGGGTCACTGTCATGCTGGAATACCCATCCACGACCCATTTTCAATGCCCTGGCTGAGGGAAGGAGGTTCTCACCCAAGATTTGACGGTACATGGCCCCGTCCATCGTCCCTTTGATGCAGTGAAGTTGTCCTGTCCCCTTAGCAGAAAAACACCCCCAAAGCATAAAGTTTCCACCTCCATGTTTGACGGTGGGGATAGTGTTCTTGGGGTCATAGGCAGCATTCCTCCTCCTCCAAACACGGCGAGTTGAGTTGATGCCAAAGAGCTCGATTTTGGTCTCATCTGATCACAACACTTTCACCCAGTTCTCCTCTGAATCATTCAGATGTTCATTGGCAAACTTCAGACAGGCATGTATATGTGCTTTCTTGAGCAGGGGGACCTTGCGGGCGCTGCAGGATTTCAGTCCTTCACGGCGTAGTGTGTTACCAATTGTTTTCCTGGTGACTATGGTCCCAGCTGCCTTGAGATCATTGACAAGATCCTCCCATGTAGTTCTGGGCTGATTCCTCACCGTTCTCATGATCATTGCAACTCCACGAGGTGAGATCTTGCATGGAGCCCCAGGCCGAGGGAGATTGACAGTTATTTTGTGTTTCTTCCATTTGCGAATAATCGCACCAACTGTTGTCACCTTCTCACCAAGCTGCTTGGTGATGGTCTTGTAGCCCATTCCAGCCTTGTGTAGGTCTACAATCTTGTCCCTGACATCCTTGGAGAGCTCTTTGGTCTTGGCCATGGTGGAGAGTTTGGAATCTGATTGATTGATTGCTTCTGTGGACAGGTGTCTTTCATACAGGTAACAAGCTGAGATTAGGAGCACTCCCTTTAAGAGTGTGCTCCTAATCTTAGCTCGTTACCTGTATAAAAGACACCTGGGAGCCAGAAATCTTTCTGATTGAGAGGGGGTCAAATACTTATTTCCCTCATTAAAATGCAAATCAATGTATACAATTTTTGACATGCGTTCTTCTGGATTTTGTTGTTGTTATTCTGTCTCTCACTGTTCAAATAAACCTACCATTAAAATTATAGACTGATCATTTCTTTGTCAGTGGGCAAACGTACAAAATCAGCAGGGGATCAAATACTTTTTTCCCCTCACTGTAGCTACTGTAGTAGGTTAAAGCTGTGTGCTGGAAAACCTTGGTAGAGCATGGGTGGAACAGGCATTGTGGTGCCATTCTTTTTCAGCTTCAGACCAATGCCTACTTCTCACTTAAAACATTGTGTTTATTAAAAACAAACTAACTGTCTCCTGCGACACATCACTAATACCACCACCACACACAGTTATTCGTTTAAACTGTCCATGAGACTGTTGTTTCTCAAAGCCAGGAAGGATGTGGTTTTACAGCAGCAGAGAGAGTTGACAGAGTCATGCTGAATGTAATTTTAATAGTCAGGCCATAGGGTTGAGTGAAGTTTGCTTATCAGTCTTTATTAATATGAAGTGTTTCCTCTAGCTGTTATCAGACATAACTTGTCTAACCTCCCCATGATTCGTCTGGTGGCTGTGTAAAAACATGTTATCTATTAGAAAAGGAGCTGCTTCCTGTGAGAATACTGTATGTACTGCCGTCAGAGACTGTTAATGGATAAGACCACATTTTTACCATTTAGTTACTATTTAGTCAATAACATAGAAGACTGGTGGGAGGAGCTATAGGAGGACAGGCTCATTGTAATGGCTGGAATGGAATCAATGGAATGGCATATGGAAACCACATGTTTGACTCCGTTCCATTTACTCCATTCCAGCCATTACAATGAGCCCATCCTCCAATAGCTCCTCCCACCAGCCGCCCCTGGTCAATAATTACCCATAGTATGGTATTGAACAGTACAACTGTGTGAGGGTGGATTGAACAAAATAGTATCTAAAACACGGCTACTGTTACAATAACATGTAATTTAGCAGACGCTTTTATCCAAAACGACTTACAGTCATGCATGCATACATTTTATGTATGGGTGGTCCTAGCGGGAATCAAAACCACGACCCTTGGCATTTCAAGCACCATGCTCTACCGACTGAGCCACACAGGACCTATGCTATGATAATATTACCATACTGTAGCAGATGACCCACTAACAGGGAGGCATTGAGTTGACTGCAATCTAAAATAGGTTATTATTATACGGAACAAAAATATAAACGCAACAATTGATTTTACTGAATTACAGTTCATATGAGGAAATCAGTCAATTGAAATAAATTCATTAGGCCCTAATATATGGATTTCACATGACTGGGAATACAGATATGCATCTGTTGGTCACAGATACCTTAAACAAATGGGCCTCACAATGGGCCTCAGGACCTCGTCACAGTATTTTTGTGCATTCAAATTGCCATCGATAAAATGCAATTGTGTTCGTTGTCTGTAGCTTATGCCTGCCCATACCATAACCCCACAGCCATCATGGGGCACTCAGCAAACCGCTCGCCCACATGACACCATACACGTGGTCTGCGGTGGTGAGGCCGGTTGGACATACTCCCAAATTCTCTAAAAAGATGTTGGAGGCGGCTTATGGTAGAGAAATTAACAAAAAAAGTATCTGGCAACAGCTCTGGTGGACATTCCTGTAGTCAGCATGCCAATTGCACGCTCCCTCAAAACTTGAGACATCTGTGGCATTGTGTTGTGTGACAAAACTGCACATTTTAGTGGCCTTTTATTGTCCCCAGCACAAGGTGCACCTGGGTAATGATCATGCAATTTAATCAGCTTCTTGATATGCCACACCTGTCAGGTGGATGTATTATTTTGGCAAAGGAGAAATGCTCACTAACAGGGATGTACACAAATTTGTGCAGCAAATATGAGAGACATTTCTGGGATGTTTTATTTCAGCTCATGAAACATGAGACCAACACTTTACATGTTGCATTTATATTTTTGTTCAGCGTAGTAATGTTTAGTTAATCTCCGTGACATTAGATACTTACAGGGAAGGACTTGATGTTCCACTGCACCACACTCTTCTCAGGAAGATACTGGCAGCTGCCTGTGCTCGTCTTGAATTTGGGCGAGTCGGCATCGCTGGGCACAGGTACCATGATGGCCACATTGTTGGCAGTGGAGCGACTCTTAAACTGACTCCTGGCCTGCAGGGTGGAGGTGAAAGGTCAAAGGTCACAGGGTTACCAGCAGAGACGCGCAAAGTTAGTGATGGAACGAAGGGACACAGTCATCAGAAAAAACACAGAGGTTATTGTATGAAGACTTCCCTGTTCAATGATTAACTCATAGCATCTAAAGTTAAAGGTTGAGGAAACAGTCCCAACCCAAACATTGTCCCACATTGCAGCCAGGGTTCATAGGAAAGCCAATGTTGGAGCCATGCTAAAACACAACACAGTGGATGATGGTTACCTTAACCTTGATCTCCACTCGGCTGTGGGAGAACTTCTCAATCACACTCTCAATCCATATCAGAGGCTTCGCCTGGCAGATAGAGAAGAGAGAAGGAAGAAGGTTAACATGGGGCAAAGGAGATGTGTGTGTGTGTGCTTGTGTGCATATTTATGTGTGTGTGTGTGTGCGCGTGTGTGTGAGAGAGTGTGTGTGTTCCACTGACCGTGGTGTTGAGGCGGTAAGACATGAGCTCGGACTCTCCGTCGGGGGGGATGAAGGAGATGGTGCGGTCGTTCTCGAAGCGGGACAGACGGACACATTGATGGAACTTGACATCCTCCAGCTCTACCGTCTTACTTTTCTCTCCTGACAGGACACAGGCAAGGGGGAGGGGTTATTGTAAGCTATGTGACACACAGGCAAGGGGGAGGGGTTATTGTAAGGCTATGTCCTAATACACTCAATGCCTGATACGTGCACATTGGATAAGTGCAAAATATCCATAGCAGTTTACCAGTCTCAGTTAAAATACTGTACAGTCTTCTCATATGCCTCGGATACTAAATAAAAAGTATCTTGTATGTTCCACTGTCATCCTTCCTGATCGGAAAACACACAGTGACAATGCACACACCACTGTTTCTTCTTCTTCGTAGGTACTTTATAAAGAGTTCAATCAATCATAGCTGTTATAAGAGAGGGTTTTGGAAGAAGATCCACTTCAGGAGTGGGTTAGAAAAAATGTCATGCCAATGTGGCTGTGTACTGTGGTGAGCAAGCCTAATGTTCCTGTTGTTTTCCTTAGTAAATGGAGAAGGCCCAGCAGAGCTGCTGTTAAAAGCTCTTAATGACTCTGGGCCCCACATGAACCCAGGCAGAATGAACCCTGTCCACACCAAGGTGACTGAGTGTGATCGTGTGTGTGTGTGTGTGTGCGCATGTGCGTGCATGTGTATGTGTGTGTGTGACATTTCAATGTAAAGCCCCATCCTCCAGGGAGAGCTAGCGTCTAGTCTTTGGAGATCAGAGACCTAGCAGGCCTATCAGATCATCACATCCCAGCAGGTTAGCCCTTTGGAGCAATATACTGTAAGTATGGTCCCCCTAGTAGCATAATCACTGAGAGACTGTGGAACGGTTAAAAAGGAGGCACGGCCCTTCATGTTCGGGCTCTAAGGGGGTGGAGGGAGGGAGAGGTGCCAGACGTAGCAGGGTTTAGGTTTCGTCACACTGTCCCCTGTGGTTCACCTGAAAGGCTTCACTATCTCCCTAACAAGGCAACAGAACACTCAAGTGTCCATATCACAGATATGAATCCTGTGTTTTATTCGTTTTCACAATTTGATCTGTCTCAGCTCTCACATTTCATATCTCTCAAAGCCTACTTCAAATCTCTCCCTGCATGCTTTAAGCTCATGTGGTTTCCTTTCCTGCATGTATCATTAGCATGATTTCCCCGTACCCAGATTTGAATGCCCTGATGCTCCTACAGTATTTTCCAAATATGTAGTGACATTAACAGGCTTTAACCAGAAGAGGGTGCTGTTTAACCCACGTGATAAGGCTGTTTACACGTAGCAAGCTGGACAGATACAATAGTAAAGATGACTTAAGTTATAACAAATATTTATTAGTAATCAAACACACATTTATGGTAAAAACTTACTTGCCCCAAATTCAGGATTGTAGTAGGATCCCTTGAGGGCATACATACATACATATGCATGTTATGCAAAAACAGAGTGCAATATACATGTTGGGAGAATAGTTAATGTCACCTCCTCCTCTGATTATGTTGCAATAGGGAGAGTGCAAAAGCCCATTTTAAATTCTCATTTTTATCTATTCATTATTTGTAGGAGTATTTTTCTTTTTCTATTCCAGACATCCCACTTCACTTCCAGCCCGTAGGCTGCATGTGAGGAGCCGTCCAGGGGGCATCTTTCATCTCCCAACAGCAGCAGTAGCCTGGGGGAGGGATTAGCACCGGGGCTAGACCAGGGAAGAGTAATACACCAGATGCCCCACAACCAGGGCACATGAGGGGGGAAACCAGGTCCTGGGAAAGGGGGCGGTGGAGGTGGAGGGGTGGAGGTAGGGCTGGGGATGGGAGGCAGGGGGCAGGGGGCATGGGGTTAGTTGGGCAGGATTGGGAACAAACTAAGATATTGAAGGGTGAGGATTTGGGCTTGGAAGGTAATTGTCCATATTACCTGTGACCATATCTCTCCAGAGATGAAGAGTCAAATTATTTGCGTTGGGGACCTTGCACTGACTATGATCGTCCTTACCTTTTGGTGTGTGTCTGTGTAGTCGTGAGTGAGTGTGTGTACTGTGTACAGCATAGCCGCGGGAAGATGTTTTGAGTTGGGTGTATATAAATCCCTTTATAATAATGTATTCTATCATCGCATGTGCCTAGTGGCATACAGTTCAGAAGAAGCATTTTTAGGATGGGGCAAAAATCTTAGCCTTTTATAAACGCATTTCATGTAATTCTAGGATCCTATGGTTCTAAAATGAATTTAGCCTTAAGATGCTTTTGAGAAACCGGGCCATGGTCTTGACATGGCCCATGGCCAATAAAAAGAAGGGAGACATGCAGATTGTACAATATTAGGAGGAAATATGTCAATATTATAGGCTACAGTAGACTACTAAATCAACTTTCCAGTGGCACTGACCCACCCAATGATGAAGATAGCATGAATATGCGTAGCCTAGGCTTCAAGATAGGCTTGAGCTACTTTGAAAAACAGTGCTGTTTGTCTGAGTTGTTGAGAAAAGAAATGGTAGCTTCTACTGACAAATTAATCTTCTATTTTCAGCAGTAGGCATTTGCTTTCCAAAAGTACTTCCCGCGATTGTATTTAGACATTTGCGAAAGGCCTTTAGCTATTCACTGACGGCGCAAAGAGAAATAGAATCCATAGAACTAGAATCCATAGAATGAAAGTGCTCATTCAAGTCAGAACTGGCAGCCATTTTGATCCAGTCAAATTACTAGGGTGAGATTCCAAAACCCTTCCAAGATAGCACATTTGGTTCCTTGGAAGTGGGAACGTACATTTTTGGTTTCCCATTGGTTCTGGGAATTAAGTCATACGTTTCCTGACAGTTAAAACATAACTTTTTTTAAATGTTCTGAGAATGGAAGTGAAAATATAGGCTGTTTTGGGAATGTTAATTTTTAGGTTGCAGGGAGGTTCTGAGAAAAATATTATATGGTGCCCTGAAAGTTTTCCTGGGAGGTTTTATTAGCGTTCCGAGAACAAAAATTATAGGTTATTTGAAGGTAATTAAATAATGTTCTGAGAATGTTTCAATGAGACTTTTAATAACACTGCTAACTTAGTTTAATGGTTTTGAACTCACATTTTGCAAACACATTACTTTTTTTATTGTGGCATGGTGCCAGTGAGATTCGAACCTATGATCTTCTGCTCGCTATCCATGGAATTAGTCCACTGCGCCACTAGGATGGAGCTAGCATGCCATGGTTTTTTAAACTCATACAAAGCTGTTAATTTTTGTCTATTCAAACATTAACCATGAGAAAACCTGCAGAAAATGTTATGCTGAAATACTGAAATTCCAACAGAAGAACATTGTTTCTTAACGTTCTCTGAACAATTTGAGAACATTACTTTAAATAGAACCATGAGGAAACCTGTAGGAAACGTTATGGGAAGGCTGTATGCAAAATAACCATAGGCCACCACGCTTTAAGAAACATATGGTTCTCAGAATGTTATGCGCTAGCTGGGTTCTATGGATTATATTTTTATGGCCACAATGCATCAAACTGTTCAATATTTGGTGCATGTGCTGCACAAATTCAGTCAGTGTTCAGACAGGAGTAATTATACCATTTTGGAAACATTATTTAAATGTATCGGTGTACCACTACTTCCCACGGCTATGGTGTACAGACATTATACTGTTGGGGTTTTTACTCACGTCCTGTGATTTCGAAGAGCACTTTGTCGTTGAGGCCCAGTCTGAGTTCAGGCATCCCAGACAGGACCACCTTGAGCTTGATGCTGCCCACGATCTCACTACGCAGGACACTGCCGGTAGCACTCACCTACAGGGAGGGTTACAGACAGCGAAAAATATGAATCATAAAATTACATAACTCAGATTTTAACAAGGAGGAACCAAGGATTGCAGGTTTATATGAGGTTTAGGAAGATGCTTGAAAAAAAGTGTCTTGTCACAAAAAGGGAGCTCAGAGATCTAGCTATCGAGTTTAATGATAATGTTGCAATAGAGACCCATCAGACCTGCTCTTCCTTACAATCAGTCAGTTATCAGCCATGTCTCTGTCTGAGACCCCTGGGATACATCAGGGGCTCAGGGGACTGGTTACGTGGAAAACCAAAAGGTTGTGGCCGCATGGGTATCCTGGTGTAACAATGTTACCACAGAAACCGGAGGATTGTTGTAAGACAGGAAATCGGAAAACATTTCCTCACATTTTCTATTCAAGGAAGTGGAAAAAAGGTGTCTGGAAGAAACTTCTCTGACATACAGCTTACTGTAAACCTGACCTTGTTTCTTGGCCTGTCCATTCTAAATGATGATCAATCTTTAAATATATATCCAACTATTAGAAATCGAATTTTAACAAAAATGTATCCTGGGTACGCAGACCCACGAGCCACTGTGGCCCCTCATGATGAGATATGTTTTTTTGTGGCCCCCACCCTCATCAAAGTTTCCCATCGTTGGTATACAGTAAAAGGTATGTACAGTAAAGTAATATGGCTATGAACTCTATTTACCTGGGAATTTTTACCTTTACTCAAACAATTTCCTGGTTTAGGTTAAAGGCCCAATGCAGCCATTTTGATCTCAATGTCAAATCATTTCTGGGTAACAATTAAGTACCTTACTGTGATTGTTTTAAATTAAAATGGTCAAAAATATACAAAAAATACCTTCTTAGCAAAGAGCAATTTCTCAAGCAAAAAATGTTGCTAGGGCTGTCTGGGAGTGGGGAGGGGCGGGGAAGGGAGAGGGGCAGGCAGGTAGACTAGCGATTAGAGTGTTGGGCCGGTAACCGAAAGGTTGCTGGTTCAAATACCCGAGCCGACAAGGTGAAAAACCTGTTGATGTGCCCTTGAGCAAGGCACTTAACCCTAGAATAGTAACAGACCGAGATCCCATTAAAGAGGCTTCTCACCAGCAGGTTGACGGACTCGATGACGTCCATGAACACCTCGTTCTTCCTGTACTTGATGCCCTCCGACCTCCAGGACACAGCGTTGGTGACGGTGGCGGGGGGGCGAGGGGCGCCCACATCCAGTTTGTGACCCTGTTGGGTGATGTACCTGCAGAGAGGGGAGAGGGGGAGAGCAGAGAGAGGGGAGAGGAGAAGAGAAGAGATGAGAGAGGACAGATTCCATGTAAGCCTATTCAGAGGGGGAAAATACTGGTGCAAGAACAGAGGAGCAAGATGAATAGGAAGGACAGTGGAAGTTATTTTATGAAGATGTTTGTTTTCTAGGTGATATCATACTTTGTATTTATTCATTATTGATGAAAAAGCTTATGATAAGATATCCCAGAATAGAAAGTTAATTTTATTAAACCTCTTGACTGGAATAGATAGATTATTGAAAGGATTTGTCGTGGGTTGTGAGCTGGGTAGCCATGGGTGTAATTGGAACAAGGGGGTTTACATTGTGATTGTAACCAAAAGACAGACTGAACTAAACTAAACTCTGAGCTCAAATCATTCTATTGTACCTGAAGTACATTTTGTGTGCTCATTAATTAGGTACAATCTACAATTGTTAACAACAATCAAGTTGACCTCATAGACGGTCAGGCCTTGCACCCATAGCTCCGTGAGAGTGGTTCCATGTCTCTAGCCTAGCCCTATCCCATTGTGCCTTTAAACACAGCAGACCTCTCTATCGTCTACTACGGCTGTAATATCAGTACCGTATGCTGCAGTGCTGAGTTGTACAACAGGCAGAGATATACTGTCCTGAGAGAGGCTTGTTCTCCTCTAGGGAGGTCTGGGTGTCTGAAGGGATGATGTGATGAGATGTGGTGTGGGTAGGAGGGAGATGATGTACATACAGTATGCAAATATGTGACCCTGTTTATTCCGTCGTTGGAACACCTGCCCCTGCCTCTGTTTACTTCTCACTGACAAACAACCAGGTGACAGACAGCAACACCATCTACTTCCTCAAACACACACACACACACACAGAGGCCTGCCGCCTGACTTGTAATCCCCCCTGATAGATCTCCTCTCCTCTGCTTGCATCTCTCCCAGCTCTCCCTGGGGTAATGAGACAGATTGATACATTCTCCACCATGGATCCTTCTGATGCCTGACGACATTCTCTCCTCCTCTAATCCTTCTCTGGGCTCGTCTGAGAATCCCCCTATCGCTCAGCTTAAAAGAGGCTAGCATGGTTCAAAATGTGTGTCTGCACAGGCACCGAACCCCTGCTTTGATTTCACCACTACACTGACACAAGCCATGGTGACCTCATAGTGTTTATGATAACCCCACCTCATTCAGGGAGATCATTTAATCTCAACGCCTCATCTCAAAGACAAGTGGGCTTGTTTTGTTTGGTTGTTGGTGTGTTGCTTTTGGATTTGGTCCTGATTCTCCTCAGAAATGCTAATGAGTGTATCCAAGAGCAGAGTTGGCGGTAAATCGACAGATTAGCATAAGAATGTAATGTCAATCATACTACGAAACAACACACACCAACACAATCATTGTCTCACATACACACACAGGGGAAGACAAGGGAATTATTGGCAGGCCAGCTGGGCAGTGTTTCAGGGTAAAAGAGGGGTAAAGAAGTGTGTGTGTGTGGGGGGGGGTTGTTGTGGAAGAGCCTGGTTGGGGGGAGATGGAAAAAGAGGAGAAGAGGGTGAGGATGGAGGAGCGCCGGGATGAGGTGAGGGTTGGGGGGGGTCTCCTTGGTACAACGAGGAGGAACAGTCGTCTGTCTGGGTCTGGAATCCAGCCAGCTGACGGTGGCATTGTGTGTGTGTGTCAATGGGTCAGCCCTATTCAGGCCCACAGACACAGACATCACACTGATAAAGGCCTCATCAAAGCTCAGGGCAAAATCCCATCTTCACATGTCTACATCAGACAGTCACCATATTATCACTGTCTGTTTGAGCAATTATAAAAAGAAACAATTATAGAATGATGTTACAAGCAGGCTTTCAATTGAAAATGTAAGTAAGCACATATTTAGCCCGTTGCCGTGGTAGCCTGGCCCTAATTAAATGAACGCTGAACCTTCCACCAGAACATGGCACCTTTCCCAGGAGCAAAACAGGAAAACAAATTCCCGTTAACGAGCTAAACCCTCTGAACCCTGTAGGCTATTGTATACTGTCACTAGCCTGGATGCAAGTCTGTTGGCAAGCCATATAGTAGAAAGATGAGCAGACAGAGGTGTTGACTGACTAACTGACTCAACTCACTCTTTAGCAGAGAAGAAAACACAAAAATAAAGTATTGTTAACAAGCTAAAGCCTTTGGACCCTATATAATGTAGTTTACAAAGCACTGTGGTAGTCTGTTGAATATCGGTCTATTGAATATCAGTCAGTTTGGTAGTATGTTGGATAGTAATCAGTTTGGTAGTCTGTTGGATAGAAGTCAGTTTGGTAGTCTGTTGGATATCAGTCTGTTGGATATCAGTCTGTTGGATATCAGTCTGTTGGATATCAGTCTGTTGGATATCAGTCTGTTGGATATCCGTCAGTTTGGTAGTCTGTTGGATATCAGTCTGTTGGATATCCGTCAGTTTGGTAGTCTGTTGGATATCAGTCTGTTGGATATCAGTCTGTTGGATATCCATCAGTTTGGTAGTCTGTTGGATATCAGTCTGTTGGATATCAGTCTGTTGGATATCAGTCTGTTGGATATCCATCAGTTTGGTAGTCTGTTGGATATCAGTCTGTTGGATATCCATCAGTTTGGTAGTCTGTTGGATATCAGTCTGTTGGATATCAGTCAGTTTGGTAGTCTGTTAGATATCAGTCAGTTTGGTAGTCTGTTGGATATCAGTCTGTTGGATGTCAGTCTGTTGGATATCCATCAGTTTGGTAGTCTGTTGGATGTCAGTCTGTTGGATATCAGTCTGTTGGATATCAGTCAGTTTGGTAGTCTGTTAGATATCAGTCAGTTTGGTAGTCTGTTGGATATCAGTCTGTTGGATATCAGTCTGTTAGATATCAGTCAGTTTGGTAGTCTGTTAGATATCAGTCAGTTTGGTAGTCTGTTGGATAGTAATCAGTTTGGTAGTCAAAATCAAATCAACTCAAATGTTATTGGTGACATACACATGTTTAGCAGATGTTATTGCGGGTGGAGTGAAATGCTTGTGTTCCTTGCTCCAACAGTGCAGTAGTATTTAACAATTCACAACAATACACACAAATCTCAAAGTGAAATAATGGAATTAAGAAATATATAAATATTAAGACGAACAATGTCAGAGTGGCATTGACTAGAATACAGTAGAATACAGTATATACATATGAAATGAGTAAAACAGTATGTAAACATTATAAAAGTGACCAGTGTTCCAGTCTGTTGGATAGTAATCAATTTGGTAGTCTGTTGGATATCAGTCTGTTGGATATCAGTCTGTTGGATATCAGTCTGTTGGATGTCAGTCTGTTGGATGTCAGTCTGTTGGATATCAGTCTGTTGGATATCAGTCTGTTGGATATCAGTCAGTTGGATATCAGTCTGTTGGATATCAGTCTGTTTGGTAGTCTGTTGGATATCAGTCTGTTGGATATCAGTCTGTTGGATATCAGTCTGTTTGGTAGTCTGTTGGATATCAGTCTGTTGGATGTCAGTCTGTTGGATGTCAGTCTGTTGGATATCAGTCTGTTGGATATCAGTCTGTTGGATATCAGTCTGTTGGATATCAGTCTGTTGGATATCAGTCTGTTGGATATCAGTCTGTTTGGTAGTCTGTTGGATATCAGTCTGTTGGATATCAGTCTGTTGGATATCAGTCTGTTGGATATCAGTCTGTTTGGTAGTCTGTTGGATATCAGTCTGTTGGATATCAGTCTGTTTGGTAGTCTGTTGGATATCAGTCTGTTGGATATCAGTCAGTTGGATATCAGTCTGTTGGATATCAGTCTGTTGGATATCAGTCTGTTTGGTAGTCTGTTGGATATCAGTCTGTTGGATATCAGTCTGTTTGGTAGTCTGTTGGATATCAGTCTGTTGGATGTCAGTCTGTTGGATATCAGTCTGTTGGATATCAGTCTGTTGGATATCAGTCTGTTTGATATCAGTCTGTTGGATATCAGTCTGTTTGGTAGTCTGTTGGATATCAGTCTGTTGGATATCAGTCTGTTGGATATCAGTCTGTTGGATATCAGTCTGTTTGGTAGTCTGTTGGATATCAGTCTGTTGGATATCAGTCTGTTGGATATCAGTCTGTTTGGTAGTCTGTTGGATATCAGTCTGTTGGATATCAGTCTGTTTGGTAGTCTGTTGGATATCAGTCTGTTTGGTGGTCTGTTGGATATCAGTCTGTTTGGTAGTCTGTTGGATATCAGTCTGTTTGGTAGTCTGTTGGATAGTAATCAGTTTGGTAGTCTGTTGGATATCAGTCTGTTTGGTAGTCTGTTGGATATCAGTCTGTTTGGTAGTCTGTTGGATATCAGTCTGTTGGATATCAGTCTGTTTGGTAGTCTGTTGGATATCAGTCTGTTGGATATCAGTCTGTTTGGTAGTCTGTTGGATAGTAATCAGTTTGGTAGTCTTTTGGATATCAGTCTGTTTGGTAGTCTGTTGGATATCAGTCTGTTGAATATCAGTCTGTTTGGTAGTCTGTTGGATATCAGTCTGTTGGATATCAGTCTGTTTGGTAGTCTGTTGGATATCAGTCTGTTGGATATCAGTCTGTTTGGTAGTCTGTTGGATAGTAATCAGTTTGGTAGTCTGTTGGATATCAGTCTGTTTGGTAGTCTGTTGGATATCAGTCTGTTTGGTAGTCTGTTGGATATCAGTCTGTTGGATATCAGTCTGTTTGGTAGTCTGTTGGATATCAGTCTGTTTGGTAGTCTGTTGGATATCAGTCTGTTGGATATCAGTCTGTTTGGTAGTCTGTTGGATATCAGTCTGTTTGGTAGTCTGTTGGATATCAGTCTGTTTGGTAGTCTGTTGGATATCAGTCTGTTTGGTAGTCTGTTGGATAGTAATCAGTTTGGTAGTCTGTTGGATATCAGTCTGTTTGGTAGTCTGTTGGATCTCAGTCTGTTTGGTAGTCTGTTGGATCTCAGTCTGTTTGGTAGTCTGTTGGATATCAGTCTGTTTGGTAGTCTGTTGGATATCAGTCTGTTTGGTAGTCTGTTGGATAGTAATCAGTTTGGTAGTCTGTTGGATATCAGTCTGTTTGGTAGTCTGTTGGATAGTAATCAGTTTGGTAGTCTGTTGGATAGTAATCAGTTTGGTAGTCTGTTGGATAGTAATCAGTTTGGTAGTCTGTTGGATAGTAATCAGTTTGGTAGTCTGTTGGATAGTAATCAGTTTGGTAGTCTGTTGGATATCAGTCTGTTTGGTAGTCTGTTGGATATCAGTCTGTTTGGTAGTCTGTTGGATAGTAATCAGTTTGGTAGTCTGTTTTAGTATTGCCACTGTATTCCAGCCTGAAATGTCAAGCCAAGCCTTCCAAGACAGACTGCAGTGTTGATTGACTGTAACTCAGTCCACTACTCACTCTTGCAGGATCTTGCTGTCTGTGGTCTGAGGGAAGCCAAAGTCCATGACCTCGTCCATCAGCTCATACACAGTCACAAAGTTGTCACGGATGCTCTCCTCCTCCAGCTCCTTAAAGTACTCCTTAAACACCTACAGATGGACACACAGACAGACAGACAACTTAATACATGATCAATACAACACAACAGGATTACATTCAATTGGTTGAATACAAGCAGTATACTACAGTAGGTATTATCAGTAAAGCACAAACTCACCTCCACTATTTTGTAGAGGAAGGAGTACACCAGTGCTGCATTGGCATTCTTTTTGGTCATTGCCACCACTGAAGAATAACTTAAGAATTTACAAAAATGGTTGAACAGAAAAGTAACTGGGCCACTGCTGTTTTAAAATCTTTCAAATGGAACATTTACAGTGAGACGCACTGTTTTAACAAAACTAAAAAGTTGGTAATAGAAAACTCTGAAATGAAGTTTCAGAATCAGGCCTTAGTCAATCTGATTCTGCTAGACAACCACCACACCCATAAGTGAGACGGTTGACTCAGATGAGTTATTCACAGCATTTCCCTCTAGTTGAGAATAACACAAGATGCACAGATAGAGGACATGCAGTAGATAGCGCCACATCATCCATCTCCATGCATGCAGTAGATAGCGCCACATCATCCATCTCCATGCATGCAGTAGATAGCGCCACATCATCCATCTCCATGCATGCAGTAGATGGATGATGTGGCACCTACTGCATGCATGGAGATGGATGATGTGGGCATCTACTGCATGCATGGAGATGGATGATGTGGCGCTATCTACTGCATGCATGGAGATGGATGATGTGGCGCTATCTCCATGCATGCAGTAGATAGCGCCACATCATCCATCTCCATGCATGCAGTAGATAGCGCCACATCATCCATCTCCATGCATGCAGTAGATAGCGCCACATCATCCATCTCCATGCATGCAGTAGATAGCGCCACATCATCCATCTCCATGCATGCAGTAGATAGCGCCACATCATCCATCTCCATGCATGCAGTAGATAGCGCCACATCATCCATCTCCATGCATGCAGTAGATAGCGCCACATCATCCATCTCCATGCATGCGGTAGATAGCGCCACATCATCCATCTCCATGCATGCAGTAGATAGCGCCACATCATCCATCTCCATGCATGCAGGGAGGGTGTGAACTGTGAATTGAGAGACAGTCGTCCTGAGCATGGTAAGAGAGACAGAAGCTTGGTAACCAAGACGGCCTGACTGAGCAGTAACAGGACTTCCTGTTTGGACAGGATACGGTAGAGGTTTCTGTGTTTGATCCACAGGAAGTGGGAGGAGCCGTGTGTCACCAGGGGCGATGTGTCTGCGTCCTCCTCCATCCTCATCATGATGGGCATGAAGTGGTCGACCTCATTCATGTCCATGTTCCCCATATAGTTACGACTTATCAACACCTACAGGGAAAAGACATAACACAAAATAGGGTGAAGATTTGTAACATGTTGCCCACCCATGTAGTTATGGCATAGCAAACACCTGAAACCACATGACATGACACAGAGGGCATTGTAACACATTCATGAAATTCATTTTCAATTCAATTCAGTTCATCTTTATTTAGACAGGATGGTTCACTCGGCACTGTCGGCAGCAATTCTCACTGTTTTCCAGGTCGTCCATAGTGGCAGTTATGCAACAGAAGAAATGAAAAAAGATCAAACATGGAGCATATGTCCTTCCCCTTGTTGTGAAGGCTCAGCAGTAAGCTGTGTAAAATGTAGAGTAACCCCAAATGAAAGGAGCAGCAGCTTCTGCGGGTGGCCTCTGTTGAGAAACTCATCTGTGATCACAACACCCAATGACAGCATTGTGTCAAATATATCTCTCTCTCGCACACACTGGAGTGGCCTGAGGGAAACCTCACTCTTTCTCTCTCTCTCTCTCTCTCTCTCACACACACCACAAGATACACTAGAGTGGGCAAAAGGAAACATCTCGCACGCACACACACACGCACGCACGCACACACACACAACTTTTCATTTCAACACCAACAACAAGATGAGTCACCATTGAGAGTCGCTGAGCTGGAGCCCTCACACTCTGATAGATGAAATGCTTGAGGGATCTCACACACTGAAGCAGACCTGGGATAACTGGAGTTTTAGCTATGCTTTGTGGAAAGTAACAATTTTTCTGGAGGAACAAAGGAGGTGACCACTATTTGAATACAGATCCCCAGAAATTACTAATTTTTTTAACTATTTGAATACAGATCTCAGAAAGTAACTACACGTTTAAACTATTTGAATACAGATTTGAGAAAGCAACATCTTAAAAAAAACATTTGAATACAGATGTCAGGAAGTGACTACTTTTCTGGAACTATTGGATTGGCTGCCTTCAACTAATAATGGCAGGGCTGTATCTGGAACTGCATGTTGAAGATACAAATATAATGAATAGAGCACACACAATCTCCTATATTATTCCAATCTATCTGATAGTCATATTTGATCTACACAATACATTTCTATCTGAACATTTTGTAAACGTGTATTGCTCCAGTTGTACATAATCAAGTCAAACCAATTAACCAATTATATTTTGTACAGATAAATATAAACAAGTTGTGATGCTCAACTACTGCATGACTCTTTCAACATGCCACTGGAAAGGTAGAACGCTGCAATTCATTTTATGATTCCTGAAAATACTGCAGAGTAATTAAAATCAATTTGCAAACAGCAAGTTCGATGCTTAGAAAAAACAACTTCAAACCTATTTGTCCATCTGAGGGTAAGTGTTCTTGTTTCAAACAAACAATATACCATCTTTAAAGGGATAGTTTGTATTCTGAATGAACTCGTGATTTTCCACCTACCTTGGTTGTAGTTGATTCAAGAAGGCAGTTTGGGATATTTTGTTTCTTTTTTACACTTATTAGCCATATTTTGTTACTGTTTTGAAGCTGCAAAAGCGATCTACTCTAATGTTGAGGTGATTCCATATCCCTCACTTGTTAAAGTCTGGGCTACATTAATATTCATATCTAAGAGCCCTCCAAACCATGTATTATGATAATATATTTAGACTAACTCAACAGTTGTAGTTTTTGGTTCTTCAAATATTTGGCATCAATAAAATATATATATATATTTTTTTTCTTCAAATAACTTGCATATATTTTATTTGGATTTCATGTAATGGACATACACAAAATAGTCCAACTAGGTGAAGTGAAATGTAAAAAAATAACTTGTTTAAAAAAATAAATAACGGAAAAGTGGTGCGTGCATATGTATTCACCCCCTTTGCTATGAATCCACTAAATAAGCTCTGGTGCAACCAATTACCTTCAGAAGTCACATAATTAGTTAAATAAAGTCCACCTGTGTGCAATCTAACTGCCACATGATCTCAGTATTTAGGCACCTGTTCTGAGACGCCCCAGAATCTGCAACACCACCAAGCAATAAGACCAAGGAGCTCTCCAAACAGGTCAGGGACAAAGTTGTGGAAAAGTACAGATCAGGGTTGGGTTATAAAAAAAATATCAGAAACTTTGAACATCCCACGGAGCACCATTTTAAATCCATTATTTAAAAAATGGAAAGAATATGGCACCACAACAAACCTGCCAAGAGAGGGCTGCCCACCAAAACTCACGGACCAGGCAAGGAGGGAAAGAGACCAAAGATAACCCTGAAGGAGCTGAAAAGCTCCACAGCGGCGATTGGAGTATCTGTCCATAGGACCACTTTAAGCCGTACACTCCACAGAGCTGGGCTTTACGGAAGAGTGGCCAGAAAAAAGCCATTGCTTAAAGAAAAAAATAAGCAAACACATTTGGTGTTTGCCAAAAGGCATGTGGGAGACTCCCAAACATATGGAAGAAGGTACTCTGGTCAGATGAGACTAAAATTGAGCTTTTTGGCAATCAAGGAAAACGCTATGTCTGGCGCAAACCCAACACCTCTCATCGCCCCGAGAACACCATCCTTACAGTGAAGCATGGTGGTGGCAGCATCATGCTGTGGGGATGTTTTTCATTGGCAGGGACTGGGAAACTGGTCATAATTGAAGGAATGATGGATGGCGCTAAATACAGGGAAATTCTTGAGAGAAGGGAAACCTGTTTCAGTCTTCCAGAGATTTGAGACTGGGACAGAGGTTCACCTTTCAGCAGGACAATGACCCTAAGCATACTGCTAAAGCAACACTTGAGTGGTTTAAGGGGAAACATTTAAATGTCTTGGACTGGCCTAGTCAAAGCCCAGACCTCAATCCAATTGAGAATCTGTGGTATGACTTAAAGATTGCTGTACACCAGCGGAACCCATCCAACCTGAAGGAATTGGAGCAGTTTTGCCTTGAAGAATGGGCAAAAATCCCAGTGGCTAGATGTGCCAAGCTTATAGAGACATACCCCAAGAGACTTGCAGCTGTAATTGCTGCAAAAGGTGGCTCTACAAAGTATTGACTTTGGGGGGGGTGAATAGTTATACACGCTCAAATTTTTCTGCTTTTTTGTCTTATTTCTTGTTTGTTTCACCCCAAATAAATATTTTGCATCTTCAAAGTGGTAGACATGTTGTGTAAATCAAATGATACAACTGAGACTGCTCTTCTCTGTGTCACGGAGGCTCTCCGCACTGCTAAAGCTAACTCTCTCTCCTCTGCTCTCGTCCTTCTAGACCTATCTGCTGCCTTTGATACTGTGAACCATCAGATCCTCCTCTCCACCCTCTCTGAGTTGGGCATCTCCGGCGCGGCTCACTCTTGGATTGCGTCCTACCTGACAGGTCGCTCCTACCAGGTGGCGTGGCGAGAATCTGTCTCCGCACCACGTGCTCTCACCACTGGTGTCCCCCAGGGCTCAGTTCTAGGCCCTCTGCTATTCTCGCTATACACCAAGTCACTTGTCATATCCTCACATGGCTTCTCCTATCATTGCTACACAGACGACACACAATTAATCTTCTCCTTTCCCCCTTCTGATAACCAGGTGGCGAATCGCATCTCTGCATGTCTGGCAGACATATCAGTGTGGATGACGGATCACCACCTCAAGCTGAACCATGGCATGACGGAGCTGCTCTTCCTCCCGGGGAAGGACTGCCCGTTCCATGATCTCGCCATCACGGTTGACAACTCCGTTGTGTCCTCCTCCCAGAGTGCAAAGAGCCTTGGCGTGACCCTGGACAACACCCTGTCGTTCTCCGCTAACATCAAGGCGGTGACCCGATCCTGTAGGTTCATGCTCTACAACATTCGCAGAGTACGACCCTGCCTTACACAGGAAGCGGCACAGGTCCTAATCCAGGCACTTGTCATCTCCCGTCTGGATTACTGCAACTCGCTGTTGGCTGGGCTCCCTGCCTGTGCCATTAAACCCCTACAACTCATCCAGAACGCCGCAGCCGTCTGGTGTTCAACCTTCCCAAGTTATCTCACGTCACCCCGCTCCTCCGCACACTCCACTGGCTTCCAGTTGAAGCTCGCATCTGCTACAAGACCATGGTGCTTGCCTACGGAGCTGTGAGGGGAACGGCACCTCCGTACCTTCAGGCTCTGATCAGTCCCTACACCCAAACGAGGGCATTGCGTTCATCCACCTCTGGCCTGCTGGTCCCCCTACCTCTGCGGAAGCACAGTTTTTTTTTTTTTTTTTTCCCCACCTTTATTTAACCAGGTAAGCCAGTTGAGAACAAGTTCTCATTTACAACTGCGACCTGGCCAAGATAAAGCAAAGCAGTGCGATAAAAACAACAACACAGAGTTACATATGGGGTAAAAAACATAAAGTCAAAAATAGAACAGAAAATATATATACAGTGTGTGCAAATGTAGCAAGTTATGGAGGTAAGGCAATAAATAGGCTATAGTGCAAAATAATTACAATAGTATTAACACTGGAATGCTAGATGTGCAAGAGATTATGTGCAAATAGAGATACTGGGGTGCAAAATAGCAAAATAAATAACAATATAGGGATGAGGTAGTTGGGTGGGCTAATTTTCAGATGGGCTGTGTACAGGTGCAGTGATCGGTAAGGTGCTCTGACAACTGATGCTTAAAGTTAGTGAGGGAGATAAGAGTCTCCAGCTTCAGAGATTTTTGCAATTCGTTCCAGTCATTGGCAGCAGAGAACTGGAAGGAATGGCGGCCAAAGGAGGTGTTGGCTTTGGGAATGACCAGTGAGATATACCTGCTGGAGCGCAGACTACGGGTGGGTGCTGCTATGGTGACCAATGAGCTAAGATAAGGCGGGGATTTGCCTAGCAGTGATTTATAGATGGCCTGGAGCCAGTGGGTTTGACGACGAACATGTAGTGAGGACCAGCCAACAAGAGCGTACAGGTCACAGTGGTGGGTAGCGTATGGGGCTTTGGAGACAAAACGGATGGCACTGTGATAGACTACATCCAATTTGCTGAGTAGAGTGTTGGAGGCTATTTTGTAAATGACATCGCCGAAGTCAAGGATCGGTAGGATAGTCAGTTTTACGAGGGCATGTTTGGCAGCATGAGTGAAGGAGGCTTTGTTGCGAAATAGGAAGCCGATTCTAGATTTAACTTTGGATTGGAGATTCTTTATGTGAGTCTGGAAGGAGAGTTTACAGTCTAACCAGACACCTAGGTATTTGTAGTTGTCCACATACTCTAGGTCAGACCCGTCAAGAGTGGTGATTCTAGTCGGGTGGGCGGGTGCCAGCAGCGTTCGATTGAAAAGCATGCATTTAGTTTTACAGTCAAAACTGTTCGCTGCTCTGGCACCCCAATGGTGGAACAAGCTCCCTCACGACGCCAGGACAGCGGAGTCACTCACCACCTTCCGGAGACACTTGAAACATCACCTCTTTAAGGAATACCTGGGATAGGATAAAGTTACCCCACCCCCAAAAAAAAAAATATGATTGTAAAGTGGTTGTCCCACTGGCTATCATAAGGTGAATGCACCAATTTGTAAGTCGCTCTGGATAAGAGCGTCTGCTAAATGACGAAAATGTAAATGTAATACAAACCCCCCAAAAATCCATTTTAATTCCAGGTTGTAAGGCAACAAAATAGGAAAAATGCCAAGGGGGGTGAATACTTTCGCAAGCCACTGTATAAAGGGATGGTGGAATCCCAGTCAGACCGACAGACAGTTCACCAACGCTACCAGACTTGTAGAGGTAAATATCAGTGTTCTCAATGAATGCCATTTTGAGAGAAATAGCTTTGGAGGACATGTTTGGCTTCTGCTTAAAGTACAGTAAACTGCCATGAAGGTTCAAGGAAATTAAAAAGCTAAAATATTGTTCAAACCCATTGTCACCATCCCTTCATCAACACCTCACCCTCTGTTACTCAAACGCATGTATCAGAACAGGCCACGGCAAGTTCCTCGTTCCATGTTTAAATCCTCAGCCACTGTCTGCAGTCGTCGTGAGCTAACAAACCTCACTCCAGCCACCTTTTTTTTTTATTTAATTAAAAAACACTAATGGGGAATGTTTGCTCATCTCCTCTCCTGTATTTGATTTACTGTAGGCTAACTAAGTGCTGATGTTCCTACCTTTTTGACCGGTTTAACTGCCAGTATAAAATGTCTGCCAGTGTTGAATATTATGGTTAAAGTCTGACGCAACACTAATAATGTAGCTGTGATTCTGCAGCCGCTGATGTTGTCTTCCTCCAATCCTCACGGGCTGGTGTTCACAGATCATTTGGTCAGATTTAGATTATAAAAGGCCTGTCTCCAAGAAGCCGCTAGACATTTTCTGTGCTGGAGGCGTCTCCCTGTTGCAACTAGTAATTAAACCAGATTGACTATATCTGCGACCTCTCTTTTTATTCACCTGAAAATCCCTTTACACACTTTCTCTGCAACATTACATTTGTGTTATGCTAGCCTAGACTCCAGACATTTTTATAGGATGTTGGTCTGGTAGCATGTGACTAATATTCTGCTAACTTTAAATGTGAACCTACAGACCCACAGCAACTCCAGGAGTTAGGCAGTGCCTCCTACTGCAGTACGACAGACAGATCTGAGAGACTGCTGCAGTGATGCTGTTACCGTTTGAGATTGAACAAGAGACGTGTCTGGGAATCTGAAATCAAGCTTGGTTCACCTTCAGTCCCACTGTTGGCTGACAAATGGTAAAACACACCGTGGGACTAGCACACACACACATCCCCTTAACTAAAGGACCATTCTGCCAGGGGAAGATTGTTTGTTAACGGGACACTGGTCATTGTTAAAGAGGCATTGTTTACAATCAATATTAACTACCGTCTGTATGACCTCTAGAGGCCGATGGCACATCTCAGTTAAGATAAACAAACTAGAGATCGCACAGGGTCAGTCTCAAATGGCACCCTACACCTTATTCCTTTTGACCAGAGTCAAAAGTTGTGCACTACATAAGGAATAGGGTGCCTTTTGGGGAAGCGAGCTCAGTAGTTTGGAGGTGAACAACTATGGAGAATCTATCAAGCTACCAGAGGGTCTCCAAAATACTTTACCTTTACCTCTGAGAAGGACATGGTTTGACAATCAAGCACACATGGCAATCAAGCACACATGGCAACTAAATACTTAATCCTGAAAGCACATGCCAACATATCTATATGATCATGCTACATGACAAGCTACAGTATATATCCATCATGGTGTGTAGATCCACATATAGAGACAGCAAACTTGTACTTTAAAAGTAGTGTACACTCATCCAGAATTGCAGGTGCAAGGCATACAATGTAAAGAATACACTGCACCCTGAAATGCTCCCGCTGTTTAATTTGCTCAATAAAAGAGCTGGGGAGCATTCATCAGTGTGCTGGTGGCCATTCTTTATTTAAGTTACGAGTGTAGTCAGAGTACAAAACAAAGCAGCCATTTATCAGCATAACAT
This sequence comes from Coregonus clupeaformis, assembly GCF_020615455.1. Classification (NCBI taxonomy): domain Eukaryota; kingdom Metazoa; phylum Chordata; class Actinopteri; order Salmoniformes; family Salmonidae; genus Coregonus; species Coregonus clupeaformis. Next base: position 26,056,961 of record NC_059211.1, on the reverse strand, counting down.
TATATTTCAAAGACAGACATTGTGAAACTTTAACAGTATAGCATAAAGCTACATTCATAACATCTCACTACTACAAACAACCAGTGTGTTGATAGACTGCCTGTATACTGCCACACTAGTCTCCAAGAGACAGACAACCAGTGAAACAGCTACTTTGGAAGCATGTCTGTTTGCCCTCCAGCCAGGGCGCAGCTGTGGCCTCCAGCCAGGGAGCAGCTGTGGCCTCCAGTACAGCCCAGCCTGGGTCAGAGGTATTGGATTGCTCCCAGGGCAGAGAGTGGAGAAAGGCTTTAATCAGCACTATCAGGGATGTAGGCAGGGGCCTATGAGAGAGTAATCTATCCCCCTGACACCTTCAGGCACTGGTGGCATTTCTCTCCTTCTCAACAATATTAACACTACCATACAAATAAGGAATGTCAGGTTTGCCGTGATTAGACTATAGTCTGAGGTGCGTTCAGTTCGTCTGAACGTTTGCTACGTTGTGGAACGGTTCGTACTGAACGACATGTTTCCCCAAAACGTTATTGTAAGTCTTGAACAAACTGCGGTGGGTTTGCTCCCATTTGGTGGGTGTGGCTTGAAGCAATGAGTGACTTATTTAAAAGGGAAGTGGCCATGCTGACAGCGTCACACAACCCAACCGTTTCCGTTCAATTGAATGTTCCAGAACACAAAAACGTACAGAACGCAGCCCTGCTGTCTGAGTTGGCTTGATTAGCCAATAGTGTGTCTGACCGGGTACTCCAGACTTTTATTATAGTTTGTTTGTATGCAAACAACTCCCCATGAATAAGCCAATTAATGTAGGATATTATTGCACCTTAACTTAATGATATATTGTTGTTATCTGTTAGTCAACTACACAGTTAGACTTACAGTATGTTTATAAAGTTGCCTAATAAGACATGGGATAAATATTTGCCTGACCAGAACAAGAGAAAAGACTGTCTGGCAGGTAAAGCCTAATACTGAATAGGTATGCTGCACTTTGGTGTTGCAGAACAGGTTTGACCAAGAATGTTTCTATTCACAACACCAGAGCCATATTCATTAGGTCTTGCAACCGAAACCGTTTACTATTGAAGAACCAAACGGAACGAAACGGGGAGGTGACCTACCAGAATTGTTCCAATTGAAACTAGTTTTCATTGCAAAACTGAAATGTTTTGCAACAAGTTTGGTGTAATGAATACACCCCAGGGATGTAATCACTAGGAACCAAAAATATCAAAATTAAACGGGGAGGGACCTACCTACATTTGTCCAATAGAAAGTCTAATTTTCTGACAAATGATTGCACCCCTGCTCCACCAGGCTACACTGTAACCTGCCCTACTACGGCCCATCGTCTGCTGTGAATTGTTGTATGTATATGCGCTATAATTTGACAATAAATTATTTTCACTTTTAGAAGATGTACATATAAACCATCTCGGGTTCAAATCAAATGTTATTTGTCACATACACGTGTTTAGCAGATGTTATTGCGGGTGTAGCGAAATGCTTGTGCTTCTAGCTCCGACAGTGCAGTAATATCTAACAAGTAATATCTAACAATTTCACAACATATACCCAATACACACAAATCTAAGTAAGTAATGGAATTAAGAATATATACATATATGGACGAGCAATGACAGAGCGGCATGGACTAAGATACAGTAGAATAGTATAGAATACTGTATATACATATGAGATGAGTAATGCTGATATGTAAACATTATTAAAGTGACTAGTGTTCCATTTCTTAAAGTGGCCAGTGATTTCAATAGGCAGCAGCACAGTGGAAACTGTGTTTTTTCGAATAAATGATTGCCAAATACTTTTGAAGGATGCGGGACAAGTGATGTAATCACTGAACAAAAATATAGCCATTGAAGAGGAGTGGGACAACATTCCACAAGCCACAATCAACAGCCTGATCAACTATATGCAAAGGAGATGTGTCACGCTGCATGAAGCAAATGGTGGTCACACCAGATCCAGACTGGTTTTCTGATCCACGTTTTCTGACCAACAGATGCATATCTGTATTCTCAGTCATGTGAAATCCATAGATTAGGGCCTCATTCATTTATTTCAATTGACTGATTTCCTTGTATGAACTGTAACTCAGTAAAATCTTTGCAATTGTTGCATGTTGCGTTTATATTTTTGTTCAGTGTTTTATAAGCTCCACTCCACATTTAATTCTAAATTCCTACTGCTTGCTAAATATTTTGTTTCAACAACAAACATTTATTTGCAGGACAAGGATTGTCCTGTCTTTCAAGAATGTCTGAATTGCTACACCTCGCTTTTCTGGTTGGCTGGCAAGTTTCACCATCCAATTATTTCAGATCTAAAGGAGTGCAACTTTCACCACGGTCAATTACTGCATTCTATCCATTCTGGCTTTCGCGGGCTACCTGAGACATTAAACGTATAGGGAGGGCATACAGGCTGTCGCCAATTTATTAATGCGCAATTTGCCTAAATGAGTAATGGAAACACTTCAACCACTACATTATTTTTTTGTCGACACTAGGTCTTACCGAGGTGACGTTATTACGTCCAGCTGTTTTCATCGACACAAGAGAGTTCAATTGAAACACCTTAGCAGACAATTGTAGCATCTATTTTCTATGAGAACTTTCTAAATGTCGACAAAAAAAATCACTGGACAAGCTATTGGAAACATAGCTAGTGGCGAATTCAGAGAAATAAATACATTTAGTTATACTTGTTTTATCTTTTAATATTTACGTCATTTTACTATAGCCTGCCCTTCCGCTATCTTTCGTTTTCTTATGTGCGCTTTTAAGCATGGATTTCTTCACCACACTGGTAGATGCAGGCTGCGCTCAACGCTGTTGATCGATGCCTAGCCTCGTCATGAACCAGGCTTCCCTAAAACGGGAACGGCAACGCGAGATTGATCGATGTCAAGCTATAAACTTATCCGCCAGTCCCACGTAGACTGTCAAGTCTCAGCTTACCTTGCCTTTAAGGTCCAGGATGAAAATAGCAGACGCCGACATCCTGATAAACTAACAGTGCAAAATTATATTAATGTTTGACGTGTAATATCCCTTAAAACATTATATTCAGTGAATCTCCCATCTCTCGCTCTGTTGTCTAATCCACGCCACGGCTCTTTTCCGGGTAGTATTTCGTCGTCAGACCTGTCGAGCAGCTTTCAACCCAACAGAGCATGCTAAACCAATCCACGGTGTGAACATTCTGTGAGCGAGTCTCTACATCAAAGAATATGTCTACATATGATATCGATTCTCTTCTACTCTGCTTAAGTTCTGCATAGGCTACTATCAGGAGTGTTTGTCTATTGTACTATATAAAGCAGGGGTGTCAAACGTCCGGCCCGCAAACGGGTTTAATCCGGCCCGCGAGATGATAAAAAAAAATATATATATATTTTTTTGTAAAGTATAAAAATGCGCTGCAATTTTTCAATAAAATAAACTGCTGTTCCAATTGCGTCCACTGGATGGCGCAATAGCAATTGTGTTAAGCAAGCAAACTGTTTATACCGGGGCAGAGCAAGTAGGTCAAGCACGTGCAGCCAATGAGCTACTTTGTTTTGCCCGCGATATTTATTACGGCTTCTACTTTTAACATTATGTGCTTTGGCACCCTCATTGCCCCAATATGTCTCTGTCAAAAAAGAGAAAAGTGGACGCAGAGTGCAGAGTGTTCCAAGAAAAATGGTCATCCTATTTATTCACGGAATTGAATGGGAAAGCTGTATGTTTGGTGTGTTCAGAGCATGTTGCAGTGCTGAAAGAATATAACCTTCGTCGCCACTATGTGAGTCTTCATGCCGACAAATATGACAACTTTCAAGGACAGCGGAGATGAGAGAAGGTGAATGAACTGTTGGCGGGTCTGAAGAAACAGCAGTCTGTGTTTACTCACAGCCGAGACATCAGTGACGCTGCAGTGAAAGCTAGCTACCTCATTGCTAATGAAATCGCAGTGGCTTTAAAACCATTTAGTGAGGGTGAATTTGTAAAAACATGCATGATGAAGGCAGCGGAGATTGTGTGCCCTGAAAAGCGGCAGGCTTTTGCAAATATCAGCCTGACAAGAAACACAGTTGCAGACAGGATTTCCGATCTTTCAGTGGATTTGGACAGCCAGTTGAAGGAAAAAGTAAAGTCATTTATTGCGTTTCGGTTGCAATTGATGAAAGCACGGACATTACAGATGTTGCACAACTGGCCATTTTCATCCGTGAGTTGATGACACATTGACCGTCACCGAGGAGTTCGTGGAGTTGGTGCCGATGACAGATACAACGACAGCAGCTGATATTTTTACCGCACTTCGTCGGTAAGCGCTGGACAGGGTCGGAGTGGACTGGTCCCGCGCTGTCAGCCTGGCTACAGATGGTGCGCCCTCAATGATCGGGGAAAAAAGCAGGCGTTGTGACAAAGTTCCAGAGAGAAAGTGCAATCTGCAAATGGAGGACGTGATTTTTGACTTTTCACTGTATTTTGCACCAGGAGGCTTTGTGTTGCAAGTCATTAAAGATGGATAACGTCATGAAGGTGGTCATCCAAACTGTTAATTTCATCCGATCCAGAAGCCTGAATCACCGTCAGTTTGACAGCCTTCTCAGAGAGAAAGACCACATCTATGGCCTGCCATACCACACTGAGGTAAGATGGTTAAGCCGAGGTGCTGTGCTGAGGCGTTTCTTTGATTTACGAGAAGAAATTGAACAGTTCATGGAAGAAAAGGGCAAACCAGTGTTAGAATTTCATTCCGCAGAATGGATGCAGGACCTTGCATTTATGGTGGATGTTACAGAGCACCTGAATAACTTGAACAAACAGCTGCAAGGGCGCAACAAAGTTGTCACGCAGTATTATGACAGCATACGTTCTTTCAAGTTGAAGCTGTCATTGTGGGAGACGCAACTTGCCGGTGGTGATGCAGCTCACTTCCCCTGTCTGAAAAATGTGTGCGCGACCCAACATGTGGCAGACATGAAGCGGTTCAAAGATAAAATAACGGGACTGTTACGGGAGTTTGAGCAACGCTTTCAGATTTATGTTTATATGTTTTTATGTTGATGTGCTATTGTTTTTAATTTATTTTATTTTATTTGTATATTTAACCTATTATTGACTCTGTGGTTCTTGCACTTGTTTGGGGAACAGGATTTCATTATTTGTATCTACATTTCTGACTGAGAAATGACACCCTGATATAGTTCTGTGATCTGTGATATACTTCTGTGAATCACTGAGGCATTGTGTGTTTGTGTGTTCTTTGTCCTCAGAACTTTCAAATAACTTGAGGTGTTTTATGATTAATAGTGATGTTGTGCTTTTGGACACTGTCCTCAGGCTCCAGCTTTATGTTTATATGTTTTTATGTTGATGTGCTATTGTTTTTAATTGTTTTTATTTTATTTGTATATTTAACCTATTCTTGACTCTGTGGTTCTTGCACTTGTTTGGGGAACAGGATTTCATTATTTTTATCTACATTTCTGCCTGAGAAATGACACCCTGATATAGTTCTGTGATCTGTGATATACTTCTGTGAATCACTGAGGCATTGTGTGTTTGTGTGTTCTTTGTCCTCAGAACTTTCAAATAACTTGAGGTGTTTTATGATTAATAGTGATGTTGTGCTTTTGGACACTGTCCTCAGGCTCCAGCTTTATGTTTATATGTTTTTATGTTGATGTGCTATTGTTTTTAATTGATTTTATTTTATTTGTATATTTAACCTATTCTTGACTCTGTGGTTCTTGCACTTGTTTGGGGAACAGGATTTCATTATTTTTATCTACATTTCTGCCTGAGAAATGACACCCTGATATAGTTCTGTGATCTGTGAAACAGTTCTGTTAATCACTGAGGCATTGTGTGTTTGTGTGTTCTTTTTCTTTAGAATTTTCAAATAAACTTGACGTGTTTTATGATTAATAGTGATGTTGTGCTTGTACTATTTTGGACACACTGTCCTCAGGCTCCAGCTTTATGTTGTATGTTGATCGTATTAAAACAAAGAAAACAATCTGAAGTTGTTGTTTTTAAGTTATATATATATATATACCATGATTTTTCCGGTCCGGCCCACTTGGGAATAGATTTTCCTCCATGTGGCCCCTGAGCTAAAATGAGTTTGACACCCCTGATATGAAGCATTGCTATACATGATTATAGATCGATGCATATGCCTAACTGTGTTTCAAAATAATTTGATGCAGGTGTGCTTTTGAATTTTAAAACGTTTTATTTTATCTACAAATGTAATAAAACGGAGTGCAGGCACACCCAAATAACATCACATTAATTGGTAAAAGTGTGTTGGAACTTAAAAAAGCTAACTAAAATACAAATTGATTGATTAATTGACCCACTTTGAATAATAATTTTCTAACATATTTATATCAAAGTCCATACAAACAGTCAGCCCAATTTTGAAATCCATTGAAAGACACAGCCAAAGGTGCCCTATTGCAGAGCTAAATTTAGTTATTGCTATTGACAGTTTTGTATTCATCTGTCTCTGTGACTGTTTTTTCCCTCCAAAGATGATGGAGATAGACATGCTTATATTTAATATCTGATTTGGCCCCAATCAGTGTCCAAATAGCCTAGTGACCTCACTCTCGCTCTCTCTCCATTCTATCTCTCTCTCGCTTTCCTCTCTTTCTCTCCCCTCCCTTTCCACCTTCTCCCTTTCTTCCTAGCCAATGGTAAATTCCGTCCCATCCTCTTCCTCCTCTTCCACCAGTTCAAGTGCCCTCTTAGCCCTCTCCCTCTCGCTGGCTTGTATGTAGTTATCCTCTATGAAGCCATCATCATCATCATCTTCCTCATCCTCCATGTCCATCTCTCCCTGGGGGACAGCAGCAGGGTGGGGGCTCTGTGCCTGTCCCCCATGGTTGTGCATGGAGAAGCCCACCTCCAGGCTGTTGGGGTCACACTGGCTGGCTGTGTCCTGCTCGGTCAGACGGGTGTGTTGGTAGCTGGCTAGGTAGCGGTGGACCAGATGGCATTTGGCCAGGCTGGCGATGAGGAGGGAGAGGGAGATGGCCGTCACCAGGACTGCCACCAAGTATTGCCATCTGTGTGAGGGGCGGCTCTGACCAGGTGACTCTGTGCCTGTTAGGTGAGAGGGGAATAGGTTTTACATTTCAAGTCATTATTATGAATTACATCACAGCTAAAACAGCCAAGACCGCTTGAGTAAGCATCAAATAATTCTATGACAGCTGATAATTCTATGATATATCTTAAGTACATCATTTATAAATGAGGTGATATGAGGCAGAAGTCAATTGTTATGAGATCCTTACCATTAGCTGTAGTCATTGCGTTAGTTGGAGTTTTGGTGGGATGTTCAGTGTCATTTGTCAACAGTTTTCTATGAAATGGTCTTCTGATTCCTGTCGACAAATCATCAGAGCTACGCTCAAGCTCTTGGTTCCCATGGAGATCCAGGAAGGATATAGTTACTATATCTCGAGTGGAGACAGACAGGGGGACTTGCAGTCTGTTGTTCCCCAAAAACAGCTTCCCTAACCTGGGTAAACCCTGCAGAGCTCCAGCCTCTATGGAGGTCAGTTGGCAGCTACTGAGGTCTAGTATTTGCAGGGAGGGGAGGCTGCAGAGGTTGTCTTTCCCCAGCAGAGGGAGGTAGTTGCCTGAGAGATTGAGGGTAACCAGATGATCCAACCTCTGTAGTTGTCTGAGGTGTTGAGGGTTAGTTAAGTTGAGGTGGTTCTGGGAGAGGTCCAGTGTGGTTGCATTGTCCCATATCTCTGGAATATGGGCCAGTTTCCTCCAACTGCAGTTAAATGATGCCTTGGGGAAGAGATGAACAAGATTGGTCAAGCCAACCCTTCCCATTTTGCGGTTGCCATTTAGCAAGAATCAAGAAGTGTTTAAAACAAACTTTATGATTTTCGAAAGTATCTCCCTAAAGCCACTATATTGGTGAATTAAAAGGGAATTATAAAAAACTGGTGTTTAATTAATTAGGAGTCTTTGCAACTGTGCTGATAAATAAATATTCCATGTAAATTTAAAACGAAAGATAAAGAAAACCATCTAATATTTAACAAATCAAGCTGTGAACAACAAATCGATTCGCTCAAAGAGAGCCCCAATCTTGACATAATTCTTATGTTGATATCCTGTAACGAATCAGACTTGACTCCCAGAGGTAACATTATCTTATGATCAACAACCAGGAAAAGTGTCTCAAACAGGAAATTCCCCGTAGTCGCTTCCTCACGTGACTGCTTGGAACTGAACAAAGGGAAGAAAAAGAGAAGAAAGCTGTGTGTCTTTCTTACCGTGCCAGTATTGACATTACACGGGCCAACAGTGCGACTGTGAAGCGTGTTCCCGCTAACTGTTCCCCAGAAACACAAAACCACACACAGGCCATGGCCCCAGGACCCCATGGTTCCCCCGCTTCCTGTAGGAATCACAGATGGACAGACAACTGCATTGAGAAATAATAACCAGATAACTAGAACCGCATTGAGAAATAATAACCAGATAACTAGAACTGCATTGAGAAATAATAACTAGAACTGCATTGAGACAAGTGTTTTAATTAATACTTTACATGCTATCCTCTGGGAATTCATTCTACATCTTGTTTTATACTTTTATAACCCAAAATAAATTCAATGTAATTCACTATTGTCACGCCCTGTCACGATCGTCGTATGGAGTAGACCAAGGCGCAGCGTGATGACCGAACATATTGAATCTTTATTATCTATAGTGACAATATACACAACAAAACAACAAAACGAAACGTGCAGTCCTACGGTTTAATATAACCAACAAGGAACAAACCAAAACGGAAACAAGATCCCACAAACACAAAGGGAAAACAGACAGTTTAAATATGGCTCCCAATCAGAGACAACCAACAACAGCTGACACTCGTTGCCTCTGATTGGGAGCCACTCTGGCCAACATAGAAATAGCACAACTAGAACTCCCGACATAGAAACACAACACATAGAATGAACACACCCTGGCTCAACATATAGAGTCCCAGAGCCAGGGTGTGACAGTACCCCCCCCTAAAGGCGCGGACTGCGACCGCGCCTCAACTAGAACCAAACAGGGGGGGGCTGGGTGGGCATTCCTCCTCGGCGGCGGTTCTGGCTCCGGGCTTGCCCACCACCCTCCAATAATCCCCCATAGCGCCCCTGGTCCGATCTGGCCCCGCTGGCTGGAGCTGAACTGGACATAGTAGAGCGGATAGCTTCAGCTCCGGTGTGGAGCAGCCGACCGGTACCTGATCAGGCACCGGTGACCCAGGCACGGGTTGTGCCGGACTGACGCGCGCACCCCTGGCTTGGTGCGTGGAGCAGGAACGGACCGGACCGGGCTGACGATCGCACCCCTGGCTTGGTGCGTGGAGCAGCAACTGGCCGGACGGGCTGACGTATACGCACCCCTGGCTTGGTGCGTGGAGCAGGAATGGGCCTTACCAGGCTGACGACGCGCACCCCTGGCTTGGTGCGTGGAGCAGGAACGGACCGGACCGGGCTGACGATGCGCACCCCTGGCTTGGTGCGTGGAGCAGCAACAGGCCGGACCGGGCTGATGATACGCACCCCTGGCTTGGTGCGTGGAGCAGGAATGGGCCTTACCAGGCTGACGACGCGCACCCCTGGCTTGGTGCGTGGAGCAGGAACGGACCGGACCGGGCTGACGATGCGCACCCCTGGCTTGGTGCGTGGAGCAGCAACGGGCCGGACCGGGCTGACGATACGCACCCCTGGCTTGGTGCGTGGAGCAGCAACGGGCCTTACCAGACTGACGTCTCGCACCCCTGGCTTGGTGCGAGTGGCAGGAACAGGCCTTACCGGGCTGACGTCTCGCACCCCTGGCTTGGTGCGAGTGGCAGGAACAGGCCTTACCAGGCTGACGTCTCGCACCCCTGGCTTGGTGCGAGTGGCAGGAACAGGCCTTACCAGGCTGACGTCTCGCACCCCTGGCTTGGTGCGAGTGGCAGGAACAGGCCGGGCCGGGCTGGCGACGCGCACCGTAGACTTGGTGCGAGTAGCAGGAACAGGCCGGGCCGGGCTGGCGACGCGCACCGTAGGCTTGGTGCGAGGGGCAGGAACAGGCCGGGCCGGGCTGGCGACGCACACCGTAGGCTTGGTGCGAGGGGCAGGAACAGGCCGGGCCGGGCTGGCGACGCGCACCGTAGACTTGGTGCGAGTAGCAGGAACAGGCCGGGCCGGGCTGGCGACGCGCACCGTAGGCTTGGTGCGAGGGGCAGGAACAGGCCGGGCCGGGCTGGCGACGCACACCGTAGGCTTGGTGCGAGGGGCAGGAACAGGCCGGGCCGGGCTGGCGACGCACACCGTAGGCTTGGTGCGAGGGGCAGGAACAGGCCGGGCCGGGCTGGCGACGCGCACCGTAGGCTTGGTGCGAGGGGCAGGAACAGGCCGGGCCGGGCTGGCGACGCGCACCGTACACTTGGTGCGAGGGGCAGGAACAGGCCGGACCGTACTGGGGACACACACCACTGGCTCTACACCGGGATCTGGAACAGGCCGGACCGGACTGGTAACACACCCCAGTACCTCTCGCCGTGCCTCTACACCTTCCTTCCCTTCCTTGACCAGTGACCCCCGTAACCTGGTGGCCTTCTGAATTCGCCCCTTGTCTGCCTCCGTCAGCCCCGTCGTCCATGCCCTGTGCCCCCCCCTAATTTTTTTTTGGGGTTGCCTCTCGTCCGTCCGACGACGACACTGATTACGCCGTTGCTCCTCTCTCTGTCGCGCTTCTACCGTCTCACTCCATGGCCGGCGATCCATCCCGGCCAGGATTTCCTCCCAGGTCCAGGACCCCTGCCCGTCCAAGATCTTCTCCCACGTCCAGGCTGCCTGCTCCTGGACACGCTGCTTGGTCCTGGTATGGTGGGATCTTCTGTCTTTATCGTCGTATGGAGTAGACCAAGGCGCAGCGTGATGACCGAACATATTGAATCTTTATTATCTATAGTGATAATATACACAACAAAACAACAAAACGAAATGTGCAGTCCTACGGTTTAATATAACCAACAAGGAACAAACCAAAACGGAAACAAGATCCCACAAACACAAAGGGAAAACAGACAGTTTAAATATGGCTCCCAATCAGAGACAACCAACAACAGCTGACACTCGTTGCCTCTGATTGGGAGCCACTCAGGCCAACATAGAAATAGCACAACTAGAACTCCCGACATAGAAACACAACACATAGAATGAACACACCCTGGCTCAACATATAGAGTCCCAGAGCCAGGGTGTGACACGCCCTGGCTCTGGGGACACTGTTATGTTGAGCCAGGGTGTGTAGATCTATGTGTTTTGTTTCTATGGTGTAAATTCTATGGGTGCTATTTCTATGTTGGCCAGAGTGGCTCCCAATCAGAGGCAACGAGTGTCAGTTGTTGCTGGTTGTCTCTGATTGGGAGCCATATTTAAACAGTCTGTTTTCCATTCGTGTTTGTGGGATCTTGTTCAAGTTGGTTTGTGTTTGACCGTAGACTGTCACGTTATCGTTTTTGTTGTTTTGGTCGTGTTCGCTAAATAAAGAGTATGTTCGTCTGCAACGCTGCGCCTTGGTCCTCATCTCTTACCGACGATCGTGACAACTATGACCTGACTTATCAGTCATATAGGGCATATGACCTTACTGACATAGGCCCCCCACAAGGTATAGCTATGTGACCTGTCCAGGAAAAACTACTGGCCCTAAAACACACCAGAATCGGGTTGAGACATAAACCATTTTTTTGACATAACTGAAACCAGTGACCTCTGCTCTTCTGTAAGCAAATTTGCTAAACTTACATTTGTTTGCATGCAGTGTTGACTCGTGATGTTATATACAGATCCGCTGACTCATTGCACATTCAGAAGATGTCTATTGGCACGTTCTCACAAATACAAAAGTACCAGTTTAGTGTTTAGTCATAGACTGAAGAGCTCTTTCACACACTTTAACAATAGCTTTTGTTCTGCAGATTGCTCTTATGTTGTTCTTCTCAGATCTTTGACTGTATCTTTCTCCTTCTTTGTTTTTTCATCAGAGCCCGGCCTGTTTGCAGAGTCCTCTTGGCACCAGAATGATTTTTCACAGAGGAGGCCTACTGGCTGGTCGCTTTGCCATTAGGCCTCTTCCCCTCTCCTCCTTCTGCTATTCAGCTCAGCATGGTTGGCTGTAAAGCCCAGAGTGGGGATCTCTTTTATCTCTTGCTGTCCTCGCACAGTAAAGCCACAACAACAACAACAACAACAACATGCCTGGGAGCTATGGGAACCCCAAGAGCCCACGAGGCTGTGTGTGTAGTAGCCCACTGGGCACAGACGTCAGTTCAAAGTCTAGTTTTCATTTACATTTGGTTGAGTTGTCAACTAACCTGAATTCAACGTAAAATCAACAAAACATTTCACCATGTCATTGGATTTAGGTTAAAAGATGGGTGAAAAAAAAGAAGAAATTCCCTTACGTGGATAACGTTTTTCAAATCCAATCAGTTTTTCACATTGATTCAACGTCATCACATTGAATGTTTTGGTTGAAATGACGTGGAAACAATGTTGATTCAACCCGTTTTTGCCCTGTGTGTGTGTGTGCTTTATGTTTAAGGGTAGGCTTTGAAAGTAGTTCCAAGGGGCTCCTTGACCAGCCCGCCTCCACACTCCCAGCACAATTCCACGTCTTGCTGTTCTGTAATGGGTTGCCCAGGTCCTGTCCCCCTCTTCCCTCTCCTTCCCCACTCCACGCTCTCCTCTCTGGGTACGGAAGTGACACACACAGCCGTCCTTCGTCTGACCTCCTGGTGACACTGTGGTGAGGTGAGCAAGCCTTCCTCCCCCACAGTCCTCATCCATGGTGCCAGATATATATTTTTGTCATTGGTTTCAGATAATATTTTGCGTGGGAGCTAAGTGATGCCATTGTTTGTCAAGAATAAAGGATATGATTTGATCATACAGGGATTTGAAAAACAGCTGACAGAGAGGGAGGTTGTTTATGAGGCAGATGTTTTAGACACATGCAATGGATACAGGGAGCCTGCTACTCAGGATAGGGTGGTATACTTAAGCAATAAGGCACGAGGGGGTGTGGTAATGGCCAATATACCACGGCTAAGGGCTGTTCTTATGCACGACGCAAAGCGGAGTGCCTGGATACAGCCCTTAGCCGTGGTATATTGGCCACATATCACAAACCTCTGAGGTGCCTTATTGCTATTATAAACTGGTTACCAACATAATTAGAGCAGTAAAAACGGTCTGATATACCACGGCTGTCAGCCAATCAGCATTCAGGGCTCGAACCACCCAGTTGATAATTAAAAATAGATGTCTATATTTACATTTTTAGCAGACGCTCTTATCCAGAGCGACTTACAGGAGCAATTAGGGTTAGGTGCCACATCGACAGATTTTTCACCTAGTCGGCTCGGGATTAGAACCAGCAACCTTTCGGTTACTGACACAACGCTCTTACCCACTAAGCTACCTGCCACCCCAGGTATGTAAGGTCTTCTCTAAGTACTTCTTTACTTTTAAACCCTCTAGAGTCGATGTCCGTACCCCCGTGGAAATCAAATTAGCATAATAGAAAATCCCCATAACAATCCGTCAGTTTAAGCTAGAGATATTTGTATGCGTCTCAATCCGCCACATCTGCTGATGTCGCACTTCTGCATCTGCGGTGAAAGGTGACAGAGCTAGAGCAGTGTTTGTCAGACCATGAAACATCCCGAAAGTCGGTCTTCTCACAAAACCGTCTGTAGCGTCCGAACGGTTTGGCCTACAAACTATTATGACCCCTCGATGGAAAGATGAGACTCTCACATACATGATGGGACCACCGAGTGCTGACGCGCGTAGCACGTGAAAATCGTCTGTCCTCGGTTGCAACATTCACTACCGAGTTCCAAACTGCCTATGAAAGCAATGTCAGCACAATAACTGTTCTTTGGGAGCTTCATGAAATGGGTTTCCATGGCCGAGCAGCCGCACACAAGCCTAAGATCACCATGCGCAATGCCAAGCGTCTGCTGGAGTGGTGTAAAGCTCACCGCCATTGGACTCTGGAGCAGTGGAAACGCGTTCTCTGGAGTGATGAATCACGCTTCACCATCTGGCAGTCAGATGGACTAATCTGGGTTTGGCGGATGCCAGGAGAACGCTACCTGCCCCAATGCATAGTGCCAAATGTAAAGTATGGTGGAGAAGGAATAATGGTCTGGGGCTGTTTTTCATGGTTCTGGCTAGGCCCATTAGTTCCAGTGAAGGGAAATCTTAACACTACAGCATGCAATGACATGCTAGTCTATTCTGTGCTTCCAACTTTGTGGCAACAGTTTGGGGAAGGCCCTTTCCTGTTTCAGCATGACAATGCCCCCGTTCACAAAGTGAGGTCCATACAGAAATACAGAAATGGTTTGTCGAGATCGGTGTGGAAGAACTTGACTGGCCTGCACAGAGCCCTGACCTCAACCCCATCGAACACCTTTGGCGATGAATTGGAACGCCGACTGCGACCCAGGCCTAATCGCCCAACATCAGTGTCCGACCTCACTAATGCTCTTGTGGCTGAATGGAAGCAAGTCCCCGCAGCAATGTCCCAACATCTAGTGGAAAGCCTTCCCAGAAGAGTGGAGGCTGTTATAGCAGCAAAGGGGGGACCAACTCCATATTAACGCCCATGTTCTTGGAATGAGATGTTCGACGAGCAGGTGTCCACATACGTTTGGTCATGTAGTGTTTATATATGGAGACTGTTTCATGACAAAAACAAGATTTAAAATACATGTAAACATTTAATAAAATGTTTCCTGATATCTCTCAGATATAGGACAGAAACTTCAGAACAAGCTTCCTTTTGATTTTTGGGGAGACTGTTGTTCCATGTAGTGAATCTGTTATTCAATGCGTTTGTATGGGCTAATAGCAGTAAGGCCAAATAAACATTTTCTTCACATAATGTTTTCATATAAAAAATAATAATAATACTTCAAGGGGTCTTAAAATTCCAAATCCAATAGCTAAATGATCCTTCTTAAAACAATTCCATATAGCTTAGTAGAACCCTCCCCTGGTTTAGACAGGGCTTAGACTGTTATGGGTTAATGAGTTTCACATCTGTAGCTCTGTTAATCCCACTAAATCATCAACAAAGCAACTGGCAATAGGCACAATCCTTTCTAACATTTTGCTCAAAGGTCTACACAGTGTCAGCAATAAAACCAAGCAAATTCTACAAACAAATACACCGGAAACTATTATCTTTAGCTTTAGAGGTTAGTGGGATAGAAGAATAATGCATTTGACAGACCTTTAGCTTCCTGTGTCTCCTTGGTAATGTTACTGGACTTCACCACATCATCCTCCCTGAATGAACAATGGTTTACATTATTATCAAGACGCTGGCTAAAAAGTCAGCTGATGTCAAAGGTTTAGCCTTATTTTGATCAAAACAGCAAGCGGCGGGTATCAACATGTGGGCATGGCGGCGCAGCATGCATCTAATTTATGTATCAATTTCTCTCTCATTCATCCACTTTCATGTTATTATATCTCGTAACAGCCGTCAACATAATTACTGATATACTGTAATGGAGATTGATCAAAAGGTTGTTTGCATTTGGTTATTATACTAGTATGTTATAGAAATATACCAACATATTGTATTACTGTAACCACAGTACTTAAGGATCAATAGGAGAATCAGGGACGTCATATGATCTCAATGTTGACAAATGGAAACAGCCCAAAAGGTTAACATTTGGAGAAAGTCCACTCATTAGAAGTGTCCTACCTGGCCAGCCTGGTCTGTATGTCCCTGAAACCCGGGTAATAATATGTCCTCTTCCTTATAACTCACATTAATTCAGCATTGTCACTGTAAGTTAGTTTTTTGCCTTTGCTATAAAATGGAGGCATGTTGAGCAAAGGTTGAAAGGTTCACCTCAATCGTGTTATGAAGGACTTAAGTTAATGAGTAACTTTGTTATTGCATACAGTAGGTGCGCTCACCTCTCCTTCATACTTTCCCTTGCCTTTATCCAATGGTACTACACTAGACCTGGTCAGAGTCAATAGTCAATTCAATAAGAACAAGGTGGTTGCTATACAATTACATGCTTTGTCCTTCCTTATGTCAGAATGTTTATATACAATAGTTGTCAGTATTCCACAGAACCCATGTTATTTACACGTCTTTACACATTACATAAGCCTACTTTTATACGAACATAGTCTATCCACAGTCAGGGTATGATATAGCACGGACGGTACTGCACATTTAAAAAAGCACACTCAGGATACCCCACAGACACACCTTGCTTTGTTCTTATAGAACCACTATCTCTCAAAACGTCTGGATCTGAGAGAGGGGAAACAGACAAGATACATGTGAAGCAATTTTTTTGTTTAGTTAAGATGTTTGGGCCTTGAGGGAGAGAGAGCAGCAGTCTGCAACCCTGGAAGGAAAAGAGGGGTGATTCAGAAAACAATAGGGCCACATCCTGCCCTACTCCCTGCGCCGAACCTGCAGCATGCACTCCACGCCTCCAACCCTCTGGTGCTTCTAGCACGTTCCTAAGAGGCCTCGGCTCATGTTAGGGCAGGTAGACTGCAGGACAACAGGGTCATATTAATTAGGCTCCAAACGGAGGGACTACCTGAATTGGTCTAATAAGAAATGCTTCCTTTTGTCTTCTATTGCAAAACGTTTTGCTAGTGTGCCCTAAAGAACATGACCCTGCAAACTGGCCACTCAGCAGTGAAGGAGTTGTGGGGTTTCCCACCCATATCTCCAGGGGCTCCTGCTGTATATCCCAGTGGTATGGTAGTTGAGGTCAGTGGTCAAGCTCCTTCTGTAAGGCAGCTGTGATGGCCTCACTGCCTCTGTAAAGCAGGGGAAATAACAACACGTGTGTACAGTACATTACAATGGAGAGGGGGACAGGGAGGGGCTAGGACACAAACAATCCAGCAGACAGTCTGGGCTGTTTGTGTTTTTTTGGCACTTAGAATGTCATTAAGAGACTTCTGTTTGTCATTACCCAGCCTGGTCTCATAGACTAGACGTAACATAGTAAAAGTAAATCCGGGACACTGAAATTAGTATGATATGTTACGTTTGGTATGGTTACAAGGCAAAAACAAAAGGAGGATGGTATGTCACGGTGGATTGGTGGATGTATAACGTGAACGTCCAGCAACGAAATGGTTGCGTGTTTGAATAATCACGGACAACTTTAGCATTTTAGCTAATTAGCAACTTTTCTAAAAAAAAATGTGCTACTTTGCACCTACTTAGCATGTTAGCTAACCCGTCCCCTAACCTTAACCTTAATCCCTAGCCTAGCTAACGTTAGCCGCCTAGCTAACACAAGCGTTAGCCACCTATCTAACGTTAGCCACATCAAATTGGAATTTGTAACATATCATACGAAATGGAGGGAGACAGATTTACATTTACTATGCTAGGTCCAGGTTGCGCTGTCTGGATATCACATTGGCTCCCACATATTACACAATAGGTAAAGACACAATGTCTTTATTTTTGTAATTTCAGGTGCGTAAGGTCATAACTGTTTGTTTTATTACATTTTAATAGCTCAAATTCATTATCCAAAAGCTAGTCTGGAGTTTTGAAGACTAATTTAGAACTTTGACATTTGGATTCAATTGCAAGAACATTCACTTCCTATTTGAGGTGGAAACCGCCAGAAACTATGGGCTCTGTGAGGAAAGTGATTTGTCCAAGTGATGTGTTAATCAGTGATTTCTATCACTTCAGTGTTTGGCTTGGCTTCTTCACCCAGTGTGTGAACTAGCAGGCTATAACAATAGTCTGATGCAGAGTAGAAACCCACTGGGAAGTATTGGGGGACACAACAGTACCCACACATAGGATTGACTGGACATACGCGACATAGGACTGGGTGGCTCTCGGATATAAAAGAGATTTAGTCACCCTTCTGCATGGTTACACAATAGGAAAAGAGATCTGTATCTGCATCCCTGTATTAAACCCCACAGCAGGTGCCCATGTACTGTAAATATACAAGGTGAAGGGTATACTTTAGGGGTGTGCCCTTGAACCGCTGGGAATCGAACCTGGGCTACGTTATACATCCTGATACACATCTAGATAGCTTGTCAAACACAAGGCACATCAGGACATCAAACAAGATTCTGCAGAAAACTGCACATTAGATTAGATACCAGAGCAAGGACTGTCTGTGCATCAGCACGCATTACTATTAATACAACACACTGTCCTTAGATCCCTGGCTTGGTTGGAAGCACTGCATGCATGGTCGGTGGTGCCTGTCCACAGCTCCAGCTGATTTCCCCCACTGGCTGATGGGAACTACATAGTCCCTGCTCCAGCTGTGTTCCCCCACTGGCTGATAGGAACTACATAGTCCCTGCTCCAGCTGTGTTCCCCCACTGGCTGATGGGAACTACAGTCCCTGCTCCAGCTGTGTTCCCCCACTGGCTGATGGGAACTACATAGTCCCTGCTCCAGCTGTGTTCCCCCACTGGCTGATGGGAACTACATAGTCCCTGCTCCAGCTGTGTTCCCCCACTGGCTGATGGGAACTATAGCCCATCCTCCCCGGGCAGAGGGCTGAGCAAACACCCAGAAGGCAGACAGGAGACACATAGGCTTTCATGTCTCTGCCTTTGCCCCGGCTGCCTCTGCCTGACTGGGCTGCCCGCTGGGTGATTCCTGCCCCGACCTCCAGCCACTTCCTGAACACATATCAGCTCCAGCAGCACTACTTCCTGTGCTCAAGCTGACGAACAGAGCTCATGGATTTGTCTCTCTCACTCTCATTCTTTAGCTCTTTGTCACTCTCACTTGCTTGCTGCTCATTTCATCTCCCTGGTGGGAACTTCACACATACTTTTCTCTCCCATTTTAATCTTCTTAGTCTCTTTGTTTTGTGTCCTCGGAATACATCATCTGTGTTTTGTGATGTTTCCAAAGAATCATGCTCTGTTTGTCTTTTTCTCTAGTTTGTTTTATATACTGTACCACCTCCTATATTTTATATACTGTACCTCCTCCTATATTTTATATACTGTACCTCTTATATTTTATATATTGTACCAATTACAGCATCGAGTCTTCTTGGGTATGACGCTACAAGCTTGGCACAGCTGTATTTGGGGAGTTTCTCCCATTCTTCTCTGCAGATCCTCTCAAGCTCTGTCAGGTTAGACGGGCAGCGTTGCTGCACAGCTATTTTCAGGTCTCTCCAGAGATGTTCGATCGGTTTCAAGTCTGGGCTCTGGCTGGGCCACTCAAGGACATTCAGAGACTTGTCCCGAAGCGACTCCTGCGTTGTCTTGGCTGTGTGCTTAGGGTCATTGTCCTGTTGGAAGGTGAACCGTCGCCACCAGTCTGAGGTCCTGAGAGCTCTGGAGAAGGTTTTCATCAAGGATCTCTCTTCATACTTTGCTCCGTTTATCTTTCCCTCGATCCTGACTAGTCTCCCAGTTCCTGCCGCTGAAAAACATCCCCACAGCATGATGCTGCCAACACCATGCTTCACTGTGGGGATTGTGCCAGGTTTCCTCCAGATGTGACGCTTGGCATTCAGGCCAAAGAGTTCAATCTTGGTTTCATTCAGACCAGAGAATCTTGTTTCTCATGGTCTGAGAGTCTGTAGGTGCCTTTTAGCAAACTTTAAGCGGGCTGTCATGTGCCTTTTACTGAAGAATGGCATCCGTCTGGCCACTCAACCATAAAGGCCTGATTGGTGGAGTGCTGCAGAGATGGTTGTCCTTCTGGAAGGTTCTCCCATCTCCACAGAGGAACTCTAGAGCTCTGTCAGAGTGACCATCGGGTACTTGGTCACCTCCCTGACCAAGGCCCTTCTCCCCCGATTGCTCAGTTTGGCCGGGTGGCCAGCTCTAGGAAGAGTCTGGGTGGTTCCTAACTTCTTCCATTTAAGAATGATGGAGGCCACTGTGTTCTTGAGGATCTTCAATGCTGCATAATTATTTTGGTACCCCTCCCCAGATCTGTGCCTCGACACAATCCTGTCTCGGAGCTCTACGGACAATTCCTTCGACCTCATGGCTTGGTTTTTGCTCTGACATGCATTGTCAAATGTTGGACCTTTTTATATAGACATGTGTGTGCCTTTCTAAATCATGTCCAATCAACTGAATTTACCACAGGTGGACTCCAAGTTGTAGAAACATCTCAACGATGATCAATGGGAACAGGATGCACCTGTGCTAAATGTCGAGTCTCATAGCAAATGGTCTGAATACATATGTAAATAAGGTATTAAAAAAAAAAAATTATAATACATTTGCAAAAATGTCTAAACCTGTTTTCGATTTGTCATTATGGGGTATTGTGTGTAAATTGGTGAGGATTTCTTTTTATTTAACCCATTTTAGAATAAGGCTGTAACGTAACAAAATGTGGAAAAAGTCAAGGGGTCTGAATACTTTCGGAAGACACTGTATGTTTTACATACTGTACCTTCTCCTATATTTTATACTGTACCTTCTCCTATATTTTATACTGTACCTCCTCCTATATTTTCTATACTGTACCTCATTCTATATTTTATACTGTCCCTCCTATATTTTAAATACTGTACCTCATTTTTTAAATATTCTGTACGTCCTATATTTGATGTACTGTACCTCCTTCTATATTTTGTATACTGTACCTCATATATATATATTACTACCGTTCCAAAGTTTGGGGTCACTTAGAAATGTCCTTGTTTTCAAAAGAAAAGCAATTTTTTGTCCATTAAAATAACATTAAATTGATCAGAAATACAGTGTAGACTTTGTTAATGTTGTAAATGGCTATTGTAGCTGGAAACGGCAGATTTTTAATGGAATATCTACATAGGCGTACAGAGGCCCATTATCAGCAACCATCAGTCCTGTTTTCCAATGGCACATTGTGTTTGCTAATCCAAGTTTATCATTTTAAAAGGGTAATTGATCATTAGAAAACCCTTTTGCAATTATGTTAGCACAGCTGGAAAATGTTGTGCTGATTAAAGAAGCAATAAAACTGGCCTTCTTGAGAATAGTTGAGTATCTGGAGCATCAGCAATTGTGGGTTCGATTACAGGCTCAAAATGGCCAGAAACAAATAACTTTCTTCTGAAACTCGTCAGTCTATTCTTGTTCTGAGAAATGAAGGCTATTCCATGCGAGAAATTGGCAAGAAACTGAAGATTTTGTACAACGCTGTGTACTACTCCCTTCACAGAACAGCGCAAACTGTCTCTAACCAGAATAGAAAGAGGAGTGGGAGGCCCCGGTGCACAACTGAGCAAGAGGACAAATACATTAGAGTGTCTAGTTTGAGAAACAGACACCTCACAGGTTCTCAACTGGCAGCTTCATTAAATAGTACCCGCAAAACACAAGTCTCAACGTCAACAGTGAAGAGGCGACTCCGGGATGCTGACCTTCTAGGCAGAGTTGCAAAGAAAAAGCCATATCTCAGACTGCCCATCTTAATCTTTTCTTTTTATTGGCCAGTCTGAGATATGGCTTTTTCTTTGCAACTCTGCCTAGAAGGTCAGCATCCCGGAGTCAACTCTTCACTGTTGACATTGAGACTGGTGTTTTGGCCATTTGGACTATTTTGTGTATGTTCATTACATGAAATCCAAATAAAAATCAATTTAAATTACAGGTTGTAATGCAACAAAATGTGTGTGTGCAGTCAAACTTTTGGACACACCTACTCATGGGTTTTACTTTATTTTTACTATTTTCTACATTGTAGAATAATAGTGAAGACATCAAAACTATGAAATAACACATATGGAATCATGTGGTAACCAAAAAGGTGTCAACCTCTTAAGGATCAGACCCTTCTTTAAAATTTCCGCCTAAAATGACAAACCCAAATCTAACAGCCTGTAGCTCAGGACCTGAAGCAAGGATATGCATATTCTTGGTACTATTTGAAAGGAAACACTTTGAAGTTTGAGGAAATGTGAAATTAATGTAGGAGAACATAACACAATAGATCTGGTAAAAGATAACACAAACAAAAAAACATGTTTTTTTATTTTTGTTGCATCATATTTGACATGAAAAAGGAAAGCCATACATTCAGATAGGAAGCTGGATGTAATTTAAATGTTGTCTACAAGAGGGCAACAGTGTATGTGCAAAGTTTCAGACTGATACCTTCAAGAATGATGGAGCTACATAACATTTAGTATCAAGTCACCCAAGTGTCCCTCACGAGTTTGCCCAAATGTACCCAAGTGGCCTCCAAGTGGCTGAATTAGTAAATTGATACATGTTCAAGTACATAACTATAGAGGACATACAAAAATGCTATGGTAATAAAAAATACAAGTTTACACACTCCCAGGAATGTCATACATGAAGGATGATTAGCTTCCCTACATAAAAGGTATTAACAGGAGACGCGACGAGAATGCTGATTCAATGCCTCCCAACACAGAAGTGAACTATTTAAGATAAGGGCTAAGTTAGCAGCCAACACTGATCTAATGTCATAAGTGAACACACCACAAACCACACACAAAGTGAAAAAAATATATATATTTACACACTATTTACAATGACAGTATTTAGAACAGCCTCAGTCCTCTACACAAGATTGTGCTGCTGATGCCAAGTCCCATAGCAGTCTCTTTCTGCTGTGAAGCAGAGGGTAACAGAAAAAGTAGTGCAGGTGATAGGAGATTTCTTGTGAAGACACCTGGGTGACCTCATACTAAACGTCATGTAGCTCCCTCAGTCATACACCTTATGGAACAGCGGGGACTGTGAGGCAACACACAAACAGGCACAGACACATGCATACAAACACACACACACACGATAACATACGCACCATACACACACGTACACATGGATATTGTACTGTAGATATGTGGTAGTGGTGGAGTAGGGGCCTGAGGGCACATAGTGTGTTGTGAAATCAGTGAATGTATTGTAATGTTTTTAAAATGGTATAAACTGCCTTAATTTTGCTGGACCACAGGAAGAGTAGCTGCTGCCTTGGCAGCAGCTAATGGGGATCCATAATAAATACAAATACAACGAAACCTCCCTGCTGTGCTCTTTTGGCCCTGAGGCACATTCATGTCAGCAGTTATGTATTTTGGCAGGTGAACACCACTGGTGGCAGGAGTAGAGGGGTGAAGATGAAGGGGACTGTACTTTCCAGTCATGTCCAGCTGAGGTCCTTTTGCCTTTTCGGTCGAAATGTTGGTGGAAGTGGCTCCACATCATCTTCTAACACAGTGTGCCGTTTCTGGGCTGGCCTCTTCGCACGTCTAGATGGCCGGGCGGGGGTAGGTGTGGATCCAGAGACGGCAGCAACGGTCGGACTGAATAAATAAATAAAAATCAGTAAGAATACTTTTACGGATGAGCCCTGCATCAACACATCAAATAAACAACACACATCTATAAACATATATATTATATAGAGTAGGGGGAACACAATCACTGTGGTGAAGTGTGTGTACCAATGGTAAATAAGGCTGGTGAGGGGAGGACGGTTTGTAGTGGTGGCCAGGGTGAGGTGAGTGGAATGGTATCAAGCACATGGTTTCCGGCCATTGTTGTGGGCTGTCCTCCCGTCACCAGCCTCCACTGGCTTCTATGTGTATATATATATATATATATATATATATATATATATATATATATATCTACAGACCCACAATGTATATTTTATGTTGACTTTGACATGCTGTGGCTATGGTTTTCAAGTGCTTTGTTTGCTATTCATACACATATTTCATTAGTGATTATATATACACTACCGGTCAAAAGTTTTAGAACACCTACTCATTCAAGGGTTTTTCTTTATTTTTACTATTTTCTACATAAAAAGTGTTAAACAAATCAAAATATATTTTAGATTCTTCAAAGTAGCCACCCTTTGCCTTGATGACAGCTTTGCACACTCTTGGCATTCTCTCAACCAGCTTCATGAGGTAGTCACCTGGAATTAAACCTCTAAATTACATCCAGCTTCATCAAAGATGATGCAACAAAAATAAAAAAATATGTTTTTTTGTTTGTGTTATCTTTTACCAGATCTATTGTGTTATGTTCTCCTACATTAATTTCACATTTCCTCAAACTTCAAAGTGTTTCCTTTCAAATAGTACCAAGAATATGCATATCCTTGCTTCAGGTCCTGAGCTACAGGCTGTTAGATTTGGGTTTGTCATTTTAGGCGGAAATTTAAAAGAAGGGTCTGATCCTTAAGAGGTTAACACCTTTTTGGTTACCACATGATTCCATATGTGTTATTTCATAGTTTTGATGTCTTCACTGTTATTCTACAATGTAGAAAATAGTAAAAATAAAGAAAAACCTTTTGAATGTGTAGGTGTGTCCAAACTTTTGACTGGTACTGTGTATATATATATATATATATACACTAATAAAAAAATTAAGGGAACACTTAAACAACACATCCTAGATCTGAATGAATTAAATAATATTATAAATACTTTTTTCTTTACATAGTTGAATGTGCTGACAACAAAATCACACAAAAATTATCAATGGAAATCAAATGTATCAACCCATGGAGGTCTGGATTTGGAGTCACCCTCAAAATTAAAGTGGAAAACCACACTACAGGCTGATCCAACTTTGATGTAATGTCCTTAAAACAAGTCAAAATGAGGCTCAGTAGTGTGTGTGGCCTCCACGTGCCTGTATGACCTCCCTACAACGCCTGGGCATGCTCCTGATGAGGTGGCGGATGGTCTCCTGAGGGATCTTCTCCCAGACCTGGACTAAAGCATCCGCCAACTCCTGGACGGTCTGTGGTGCAACGTGGCGTTAGTGGATGGAGCGAGACATGATGTCCCAGGTGTGCTCAATTGGATTCAGGTCTGGGGAACGGGCGGTCCAGTCCATAGCATCAATGCCTTCCTCTTGCAGGAACTGCTGACACACTCCAGCCACATGAGGTCTAGCATTGTCTTGCATTAGGAGGAACCCAGGGCCAACCGCACCAGCATATGGTCTCACAAGGGATCTGAGGATCTCATCTCGGTACCTAATGGCAGTCAGGCTACCTCTGGCGAGCACATGGAGGGCTGTGCGGCCCCCCAAAGAAATGCCACCCCACACCATGACTGACCCACCGCCAAACCGGTCATGCTGGAGGATGTTGCAGGCAGCAGAACGTTCTCCACGGCGTCTCCAGACTCTGTCACGTCTGTCACATGTGCTCAGTGTGAACCTGCTTTTATCTGTGAAGAGCACAGGGCGCCAGTGGCGAATTTGCCAATCTTGGTGTTCTCTGGCAAATGCCAAACGTCCTGCACGGTGTTGGGCTGTAAGCACAACCCCCACCTGTGGACGTCGGGCCCTCATACCACCCTCATGGAGTCTGTTTCTGACCGTTTGAGCAGACACATGCACATTTGTGGCCTGCTGGAGGTCATTTTGCAGGGCTCTGGCAGTGCTCCTCCTGCTCCTCCTTGCACAAAGGCGGAGGTAGCGGTCCTGCTGCTCGGTTGTTGCCCTCCTACGGCCTCCTCCACGTCTCCTGATGTACTGGCCTGTCTCCTGGTAGCGCCTCCATGCTCTGGACACTACACTGACAGACACAGCAAACCTTCTTGCCACAGCTCGCATTGATGTGCCATCCTGGATGAGCTGCACTACCTGAGCCACTTGTGTGAGATGTAGACTCCGTCTCATGCTACCACTAGAGTGAAAGCACCGCCAGCATTCAAAAGTGACCAAAACATCAGCCAGGAAGCATAGGAACTGAGAAGTGGTCTGTGGTCACCACCTGCAGAACCACTTCTTTATTGGGGGTGTCTTGCTAATTGCCTATAATTTCCACCTGTTGTCTATTCTATTTGCACAACAGCATGTGAAATTTATTGTCAATCAGTGTTGCTTCCTAAGTGGACAGTTTGATTTAACAGAAGTGTGATTGACTTGGAGTTACATTGTGTTGTTTAAGTGTTCCCTTTATTTTTTTTGTGCAGTGTATACAGTGGGGAAAAAAAGTATTTAGTCAGCCACCAATTGTGCAAGTTCTCCCACTCAAAAAGATGAGAGAGGCTTGTAATTTTCATCATAGGTACACGTCAACTATGACAGACAAAATGAGAAAGAAAATTCCAGAAAATCACATTGTAGGATTTTTTATGAATTTATTTGCAAATTATGGTGGAAAATAAGTATTTGGTCAATAACAAAAGTTTCTCAATACTTTGTTATATACCCTTTGTTGGCGATGACACAGGTCAAACGTTTTCTGTAAGTCTTCACAAGGTTTTCACACACTGTTGCTGTTATTTTGGCCCATTCCTCCATGCAGATCTCCTCTAGAGCAGTGATGTTTTTGGGCTGTCGCTGGGCAACACGGACTTTCAACTCCCTCCAAAGATTTTCTATGGGGTTGAGATCTGGAGACTGGCTAGGCCACTCCAGGACCTTGAAATGCTTCTTACGAAGCCACTCCTTCGTTGCCCGGGCGGTGTGTTTGGGATCATTGTCATGCTGAAAGACCCAGCCACGTTTAATCTTCAATGCCCTTGCTGAAGGAAGGAGGTTTTCACTCAAAATCTCACGATACATGGCCCCATTCATTCTTTCCTTTACACGGATCAGTCGTCCTGGTCCCTTTGCAGAAAAACAGTGGGAGAACTTGCACAATTGGTGGCTGACTAAATACTTTTTCCCCCCACTGTATATTAGTTGGTATTTTACCCCTTTTTTCCCCCCAATTTCGTGATATCCAATTGCGATCTTGTCTCATCGCTGCAACTCCCCAACGGGCTCGGGAGAGGCGAAGGTTGAGTCATGCTTCCTCCGAAACATGACCCACCAAACCGCGCTTGTTAACATCTGCCCGCTTAACCTGGAAGCCAGTTGCACCAATGTGTCGGAGCTGAACTGATGACCGAAATCAGCCTGCAGGAGCCCGGCCCGCCACAAGGAGTCGCTAGAGCACCAAGTAAAGCCCTCCTGGCCAAACCCTCTCCTAACCCGGACGACGCTGGGCCAATGGTGCGCCGCCCTATGGGACTCCCGGTCACGGCCGGTTGCAACACAGTCTGGGATTGAACCTGGGTCTGTAGTGATGCCTCAAGCACTGCGATGCAGTGCCTTAGAGTGCTGCGCCACTCAGGAGGCCTCCTCCTCCTATATT
Organism: Coregonus clupeaformis; assembly: GCF_020615455.1. Lineage (NCBI taxonomy): Eukaryota > Metazoa > Chordata > Actinopteri > Salmoniformes > Salmonidae > Coregonus > Coregonus clupeaformis. The sequence continues at coordinate 26,029,746 of NC_059211.1, read as the reverse complement.
TATATACTGTACCTCCTCCTATATTTTATATACTGTATTTCCTATATTTTATATACTGTACCTCCTATATTTTATATACTGTCCCTCCTATATTTTATACTGCCCCTAGCTTTTTCCACCTCACTCTCTTGCTCTCTCTCGCACTCTCTCTCGCTCTCTCTGCCCTCCGTCTCTCTCTCTCCCTTGCTTTTCTCTCACGGCCAACAACTCTCCAACGTGTTATTCAACTTCCTAATCGACTGTAATATGCCAGAGACATTTTGGCTGGATAAAGTTTCACACCACTCCCTTTCCTTGTTAATAATAACATTCAGATGGGAAAGCTGGTCTATTTTTTTTCATTAGAATTTCAATCTACCAGACTTATTGTCAATAGCAAAGGCACCTGATCTTACTTTGGCTGCTAACCATGACTGACAGAACATGGTCATAGAGATGGATGCAAAAGAGGAAAAAATTGAGAAAGCTGGATTTTCGGTAGAACAAAAAGGTCTGCCTTGCTCTTCATGAACTTATGCTCCAACTGAAACCATATAGCTTACTGTAGTCTCTTAAATTGGCAACTCTTACAACTCACATACACTGAACAAAAATATAAGTACAACATGTAAGGTGTTCGTCCCATGTTTCATGAGCTGAAATAAAAGATCCCAGAAATGTTCCATATGCACAAAAAAGCTTATTTCTCTCAAATCATCCCTGTTAGAGAGCATTTGATCCTTTGTCAAGATAATCTATCTACCTGACAGGTGTGGCATATCAAGAAGCTGATTAAACAGCATGATCATTACACAGGTGCACCTTGTGCTGGGGACAATAAAAGGCCACTCTAAAATGTGCAGTTTTGTCACACAACACAATGCAACAGATGTCTCAAGTTTTGAGGGAGCGTGCAATTGGCCTGCTGACTGCAGGAATGTCCACCAGAGCTGTTGGTAGAGAGTTGAATGTTAATTTCTCTACATCGTTTTAGAGAATTTGGCAGTACGTCCAACCGGCCTCACAACCGCAGCCCTTTTTTAGGGGGAAAACTCATTCTAAATGGCTGGGCCTGGCTCCCAAGTGAGTGGGCCTATGCCTTCCCAGGCCCACCCATGGCTGCGCCCCTGACCAGTCATGTGAAATCCATAGATTAGGGCCTAATGAATTCATTTCAATTGACTGACAACTTTAACTCAGTAAAATGTTCTATTTGTACCTCCACTTCCTTAGTTTGATCTGTTGATTTTCCATAATGTCAACAGGGGAGTTTTGGGTGTTGTGTGTGTGTGTGTGTGTGTGTGTGTGTGTGTGTGTGTGTGTGTGTGTGTGTGTGTGTGTGTGTGTGTGTGTGTGTGTGTGTGTGTGTGTGTGTGTGCGCCTGCACGTTTTTGCAAGTTTGTGCGTATTCCTGAAAGTCCATGCTTTTGAGCGTGTATATGCAGACATGAGCGTATGGTCTGTGTAGATTCAGGTATGTACAGTAGGAACGACCAACCTGTTCCACAGGGAAGCCCCTGGTTGGTGCTCTTTTGTCCTGGAACTATGGGTCAACCCTGTTCCAGAGCTGGTGGGGGACCGATGGTACCCCATCTGCCCCTGCACCACCTCCCCCCTTCCCCATCCTCACTCTCACCCAATCATCTCCCCTGCCCTACCCTCACCCCATTCTCCCCCCCCGCCTCACCCTCAACCGGGGCAGCAGCTTGGGGCCGCCACAGGCCTTATGAGAACTGTGTTGTCTTTCCAGATCAGGACAGACAAAGGGAATGAGGGTACGGCTGGAAACATGCCACTCAGTTCCAAGCACATGGAGCAATAAAGTCGGGCCAATTTCCACTCAACTGACACACGGAGAGGATGTAGAATGGTTTGTTATGGAGAGAAGCCAGTATGAAACCATTGTACTGTCAGTCCTTTTAGAGATCACTGAACTGAAGAGATACACTTTCATTTTGATTGATTGTATGAATTATTACTAATAAGTGGGTGGCAATGTATTGTGGAATAAATGTACTACCAATTACTTAATTGGAAACATTTGAAACAAGTTAAAGAAGCTGTCTAGTAAATTAAGCGGAAGAAAAACATCAATACATCGTGTTTCAACAGCAGGGAAAGCCTGGGGTTGGGTATCAGATGGCCATGGCTAGAAGGGATCCAGCTTTTGTCAAATTATCGTCAAAATTAGATTATTTTGCATTTTAGCTAACCCTAACCCCTTTCCTAACCTGATTCTTCTAACCTGCTACATTAATTATCCTAACTTGCTACGGTAATTCTCCTAACCTGCTGCGAAAAGTCAAATCCGACGTTAATTTGACAAAAGCTGGAGCCCTTCTAGCCATGACTGTACCAGATAGGATAGCGTGCCAAGCTGTAAGATGTATCTGCAGGACTCAACACATTTGTGTGGTGAGAAGAAGACTGCTGAGGAACAGAGGAAGGAAGGATGGAGCAGAACAGAGCAGAGCATTCTTTCCATGGGCACTTCACTTGATTCTGGTATTTATTGGTATTTATTAGGATCCCCATTAGCTGCTGCAAAAGCATCAGCTACTCTGATGACATAATACATAGTACAGAACGCTATTAGTCAAGGATATACATCAATTTAAAATGTCACACATTTTAGCCTACATATCAGTACATACACACAATATCTAGGTCTAATACATAGTACAGTGCAAATTACAGTACAATATATATAAAATGGCTGATTCATGAGGAGTGTAGAGTATTTCAACTGAATATAAACCGTTTTATCACTGCACTTTGTTTTAAGTAATTAGTGACACTGACAGGATCATTGTGTGTGTGTGTGCGTGTATGTGTGTGCGTGTGTTTGCGTCCATGCACATAGAGCGGGGTTTTCTGGGCTCATAATAGCTAACATTTTACATTTTAGTGATTTATCAGACGCTCTTATCCAGAGCGACTTACAGGAGCAATTAGGGTTAAGTGCCTTGCTCAAGGGCACATCGACAGATTTTTCACATAGTCGGCTCGGGGATTAGAACCAGCAACCTTTCGGGTACTGGCACAACGCTCTTAACCACTAAGCTACCTGCCGCCCTAACATAATAAGCTAAGCTTATTATAAGCTAACATAATAATACGTATGATTTTAGGCCTTGAGGCTGACGTACTGCAAACTAGCAAGCTACTATGCACTTCCTCTTATGATAACCCTGTATCCTCCTCCCAGAATCCTGCTGACCTGACCTCACATCCCTCTGCTGACGGTCACACATCACTTCACTCAGTGTCATCCCATCTGACTAACCCTAAACACAGCACCGTTTTCATCTCCTCTGATGATGTCGGCGGCCGGGTGGATGCTGTTTATTACTACACAGAGCTGTGGCAGGCTTGGGATTTGCTGAGCGGTTTATTCCACTGACCTCCCGGAGGAGAGGGAAACATGACGAGGCGGGCGAGATGACAAGTGTCTGAACCCGGCTGTCACCAAGCACCAAGGCACTCACACACACACCCCACTAGAATCTTCTTGGCTTGTTGTTCAGCCATAGAGATGACAGACAGCGTTCTGACTCTGAGAGCATACACACATTTCCGTAGTTTTCACCTCGTTATCTCTGGGGAATTTTTTTATTTTATTTTATTTTAGCAGACACTCTTATCCAGAGCGACTTACAGTTAGTGAGTGCATACATTTTCATACTGGCCTCCCGTGGGAAACGAACCCACAACCCTGGGGTTGCAAGCGCCATGCTCTACCAACTGAGCTACAGGGGACTACACATTACATACACATTACATACACATCGATGGGGGTTTAACAAAATGTAATCACACTGATTGCCCTCTGACCCCCTCCACTCACCTCTCAAGAGTCTCGACCCTGTAATGTAATCACTGGCTGCCCTGGAGCCCCCAGGGGTCTGGATTGGGGTCCCAGGGGTGGGTTTCCTCCACAGACTGAGGGGAGGAGGGAAGGGGGGTAGGGGGTCTCAAGGGGCCAGAGAGGTGTACACTGCACCCCTCCCCCAGCTCACAGGGCTTGCAGGAGTGGGTCAATGCTTGTGGAATTCTGCCAGCTCCTCACACAATGGGTGGAAATAGGAATTTAATACAAACTTTCTCACAAAGTCTCAAAGACCTTACCCCCTTCCTCCTTCTCCTTCTCACTTCCAGGCCCACTCCCAACACCCACCACCTCCACCCCACTCCACACCAGGCACGGACTGGGACCAGAAATCGGCCCTGGCATTTCTAACACACCTGCGCATTTTTTTCCTTGAGGCAACCACACCGGCCCATTTATTTTTTCCTTGAGGCCCCAATTATTAGCCAGATAAAATTAAAATAATAATGTGATGACCACTAGGCTAAAAATGGACCAGCCCATATGGCAGTTGCCCGAAATGCCAGATGGCCAGTCCGCCCCTATCCGACACCCAACAACGACACCACTAAAACCACAACAAAATGTCAAAAAAGTACTAAAACACGGAGGGGAGTGTGCAGCTGTAAATTCACCTCTACTGTTTGACATTTTCCCACAGACCAGATTTGTCCGCTTGATTTTGAGGTTTGGTGTTTTCAATTCAGATTATCTTCAAGCAATAACACTGTAATACAGTTACAGTGCAACATGCAACACAATGAAAGCCGGTGGTCAGCGTATCCTACTGCGCTTTACATTAAACATAACAGAAAACAATCATCATGTGATGTGATCCAATGTAAACACCATAAACCTCTTCTGATTGTTTGCTCTCCCACTGATGACCTTGTGTGAGGTACACGTATTGTGTTTTGACCCTAGCGAGGGGAGACGGGCGGTTTGTCTGGCGGTGTCATCTAAAGCAAGCACAATAATCAACAAACACCGCTCATAGTTACCTCAGGACAACAAAGAGCTCTCTGGACAATGGGCCATGTCTGAGGAGTATCGTGCCACGGCCTGAGCTCCAACCTGCAATATCAACCTACACACACACACACACACAAGCACGCACAAACAAATGCATTGGCGGGCAGGCAAGCACACATGCGCACAAACACACATGCACACACACACCCTGTCTCAGGCTTTTTGAAGCCTCGCTGCACCCAGCAGCCAAAGTAACTATGTTGACACAGCATCCAGTCTTTTCCCCTGTGGGCTTCCTCTCTCAGAGTCCACTCTGCAACCACCAACATGTCTGTTTGTCCCTGCGTGTCTGTCTGTCCAGGTGCTCTACCTTCCATCCATCTTTGAGAACAGAGAGTGTATTTGAGCACACAATAAAGCGTTTGCACAACTGAAAAGTTTGCACCAATTTCCTCCAAAAAAAACTGCTATGAAACTGATTGATTAATTTCCTTCTGAGAAAAAGTTGTTTAATTATTTGTCATTCATTCTGGGAAGAAGTGGTGTAAACTCAGCACTGATGCAAACAAAAGAAGTGTGGAATTGTTATGTCCCTGAGAGAAAGGGTAGTCAGAGTGACTGATAAGATGAGTCTCTGTCCTCATTGTCATGTGTGATGAGTCGGTCCTGTGAGTGGAGTGTTTGTGACCCTGTGTAGAGGAAATAGGAAGGCCCTCTCAAGGTGATGGTCTATTTACAGTATCAGGGACAGGGAGGTCACCGTCATAGAACCACAGAGACCCAACAAACCTGAGCCAACACTGGGAAGTGCCCTCTGTTAGGCCTGTATCAAAATGGAAACATTCTGACCTGGAGACATAACAATAGTCTCCTGCTCTGGACACCTCATCAAAGTCTTTGTGTCATTTTGTATTATCCATTGTGTGATTATGCTATTCAATGGTACGGTGAAGGGTTGTGTCCTCACCTATTTTGAGCAGCTTAATGCAATCACATAAGACAGGCGTAACAAGTGAGTTGTAGATTATATCAGAATTGTATTTATCTGAACCAACCCTCAAATCCCTCAGAAATACGCTCCATTTTAAGAAAATCTTGAACTCTCTTATCGAAAACAGGAAGTTTCAAACAATAAGATGTTGAGTCAACTTCGTTTGTCTGAGGCCATCAGGAAACGTAAAGAAAACATTAAATCAACCATTTCAAAGCCCGCCCGTCCAGAAATAAGAGAAGTGAGTGGTACTTAAAGCTTCTCTAAATTAATATTAAAAAGTGAGACACGGGACCTGATCCATCTGATTGCAGCTGTAATGATAGAATAGCATAGACTCAACAAGCAGACTGTTCATAATCATTTCCTCAGACTGGTTGGAGCAGTGAAGGAGAGGCCAAATGACCACCAGCTGCAGGGATCACAACTAACTTACTGGGGGGAAAGAACACAGCTATTACATTACCCATCTGCTATTATTACATAGATCTGACAGTGACGTTTAAAAACAGCTAGAGAAAACTCAGTATGCATAGGCCTACTATTACTAGCATGTAAAATGCAGTGTCAGCATTTAGGGAAAGCTAAAATGCTAAAGTTGCCCGTGATGTGATTCGAACACGCAACCTTTGAGTCACTAGAGGTTCGCGTTATACATCCACCCCGACCAACCACCTTACTTTCATTTTTGCGTTAAGTAACCTTTTGTCTTATGTAACCATACCAAACGTAACATATCATACTAATTTCAGTGTCCCGAATGTACATTTACTATGTTACGTCTAGTCTATGAGACCAGGCTGGATTGAAACAGGCAACTTTTTAGTTATATGCCCACCCATCCACCCCAACCAACAAGCCTACTGTTGTTTTTCCCGTAAGTAACGTTTTGTCTTATGTAACCATACCAAACCTAACATATCATACTAATTTGAGTGTCTCGGATTTTCGTTTACTATGTTATGTCTAGTCTATGAGACCAGCTTGGGGCAGAGAGCGGTAGAATATATCTGAGGGAAATAAAATAAAACACATGCACATCTAAATGCATTAAAACCAACCATTCTTGGGCATCGTCAAAACTGTGCAAATACATAAAACAATGATGACATTTGCTGCAGGATTATTTTTGAAAATGCAATTTTCTAGGCCTACATGAATTATTGACTTGGCTAACAACGCATTTGGTGGAAATAAGGAAATTGATTGGAAAACGAATTTACATTCTATGACAAGTAGAAAGTAGCCTAATCCACAAACTAATGCACAACTCTGCAACTCCTGAAATCAGAACCAAGGCTTTTGGAGAGTAACAACCTCTTTCCCCTCGTGACGCTCTTCCTTCTTATCCTCTCCCACCCAGAGTAATGCAATTGTAAGGACAAGAGATTCAGAACGCTCAAATTGGAGCTGGAGAATGTGACACGATATGGAACACTCATAGGGACAGAGATATCAATGCAAGGATTACTTTACCGTTAAAACAATTACTGGAATTGATGGCAATGCGCAAAGACACGCGCGGTTCTTTGGCACGCTGGGGACCACCGCTTGGAATGTAGAAGTGTCTCTTTTTATCGAAGAATTGGATTGGATAAACCACTGCTGATTTGGGAATTGCGGTTTTGAGGATTACAAATATGATTGATATCTTGTACTTGTTGTGCCTCATACCTGTGTTAGGTAAGTGGGGGGGCTTATTCAGCTTATTCTGATCCATTCAATTTTAAACCCTAAATAAACTGTATTCTAAAAACAAAGTAATACTCATTTCATACACAGTCAAAGATCACACAAATTTACAATGCCTGCTTGTTTTTGGCAAAGGTAAAATTAGTTTTATATTGGTTATTCAGTGGATATTCGGATTTCTCTCATCAATAGCAATTGAACCAAGCATGCCATGACTATGAAGATGGTATATTCTGAATCAGGGGTGGATGGAGAACAATCCACACCTTCAAAAATATATATAATACGATTCCGGATTTCAATCTTCGATAGCTCTTACACAAAGCATGCCATGACACAGTATATTCTGAATTGGTGGAGGATGGACAAAAATCCACAGCTTTGGGATGTTTTTTTATTATATTTTTCTGGCTTTCATTTTTACATTTTAGTCATTTAGCAGACGCTCTGGAGCGACTTACACGCGCAATTAGGGTTAAGGGCACATCAACAGTTTTTTCACCTAGTCGGCTCGGGGATTTGAACCAGCGATCTTTCGGTTACTGGCCCAACGCTCTTAACCGCTAGGCTAAGACCTCCCTGTTTAAAATACAAACAGCCCCTAAGGTTTAGCAACATCCACCACCCCTCTTCCCCTCCTAATTTACCAGTTACCCACTGATATGTATAAAAGGGGTGTGTATACATGCAAGAAGGTGGTAAATAAGAGGCTGTTTGAAAGGGGGTCATATAAACATTGCCTTATATTATTTACAGGTAATATACTACACCTTCTGTCTGAAATGGGTATAAGCTACATTACTCAAGGTGCTTATTAGATTTTGTAATAATTTCCTCTGAATGTTTAAGCCCCAGAAAGAAGGCTATAATGTAGGCTATGCAAGGCAACTCTAATCAGAATTTATTTGACACAACAAGTTATGGGCTACTATAAAAGTTAAAGGGAAATGCAGAATGCAGCCTCTTGAGAGAGCAGGAGCTCATCTCGGTTTCCTTCTATTGTTCGTTGGATCAGGGCTCAAATGCCACAGAACAGGAATGTTGTCGGATTTACGTAACAACATTTCTGTGCCACCATATATGATGTGTTTTCTTATTTGGCTCATAATGATTTAAGTTGGGGACACTGATTCTAGGTCAGTATGTAACTGGAATATGTCCCCAGGTTGTAGCATTATGCCCTCAGGCCCTCAAATTCAAATCTGGACCTCGAAGCCAGTTCCACTACTTTATTTTTCTCAATTTTACCCTTTAATTAATAATCAGGTAGAACAGAACACCAGCAGTAGCCCGGACCTCGTAGGGTAAGATTTAAATACCCCTGCCCTAAGGTCTAGTAATGTTTGTTTGGGTTAGAATGGATAAACTGATTTTACATCAGTAGATTACTACAGTAGCTGCTCTTTGTTGTTTTACCTCATAATAGTGTAGATGACTGTATCAGGTGAGCGACGCCATCTCGTCCCTATAGGTGCGGTTACAGACCTGATGATGATCTCCAACGCAGAGGCCTCCACCCCTCAGCGCTTCTCCATATCCTGCCTCACGGGGCAGCGGGATGCAGCAGAGCTAGAACTGGACATCAAGAAGGACAACAGCATTCTCATCCTCCCCTCACCGTCCCGATACAGCGTCAAGAGGCCCAAGACCAAGGAGGTGGTGGCCAATGAGTTTGTGGGTATAGTGGACCAGACGGGCATCTTTTACTGTCATGCATCACAGGGAACTAGTCCTACTAGAAACCTGGTCACAGTCACTCTCATCAACAACTATGGCAAAGGTAAGGAAAAGGCTCTCAGTGAAAGAATGAGAGTGTGTGAGAGAGAGAGAGGGAGAAAGAGAGAACTTATGTCTTCTTCTATATTGCTCCTCCCAGGTCTTTTTGTCCCGGCCCACCTCACAGTGACGACTAACAGAGGAGACACAGTCCACCTGGCCATGCAGGTACTCAGCTCCCAGAGGAGAGATGTCACCTGGAAGTACAATGGTGAGTTACAGAGGGAGGGATGGATGGATGGATGGGATAGAGGGAGGGAGGGAGGGAGGGAGGGAGGGAGGGAGGGAGGGAGGGAGGGAGGGATGGATGGATGGGATAGAGGGAGGGAGGGATGGATGGATGGGATAGAGGGAGGGAGGGAGGGAGGAGGGAGGGAGGGAGGGAGGGAGGGAGGGAGGGAGGGAGGGAGGGAGGGAGGGAGGGAGGGAGGGAGGGGTGGATGGATGGATGGATGGGATAGAGGGAGGGAGGGATGGATGGATGGGATAGAGGGAGGGAGGGAGGGAGGGAGGGAGGGAGGGAGGGAGGGAGGGAGGGAGGGAGGGAGGGAGGGAGGGAGGGATGAAATGCAAGCATTTCTGTCTGAGCAGGGACTAGATTAATCTAAATGAGACTATTACATGGCAATATAGCCAATTGTTTGATTCATTGATTGTTAATGAGAGTTTGTCCTGTGTGTTGACTCATACTGTGTTGTATCACCAGGAAACTATTTCTACATGACCCACTGGGGTGATGTGTCCAACAGTACGACTGTACTAACCCTGGAGGACGTGAGTAATGTCAACGAAGGCATCTACAGTGCAGGCTTCGTGGGAGACAGTCCCATCAATGGAGCCTGGATGAGGCTGATTGTCAGAGGTACAGAAGGGGTGTTCGTATTATACACACACACACAAAGACACACACACACAGGTTGACTCGTTAATTTTTGTCTTTTGTTTGACTTGCTAGTGCTGGCCGCAATGAGTCCTACAGCTGGATTAATACACGCTCTTCCATCTCAGCGGCTCCAGAGACGTGCTACGACCACCAACTGTCTGTCATTTGCGCAGCAAAATAGATCCTGAGCATAGAGAAGAAAAATACATGTTTAGAACTGATAATTGATCGCATGGTGCAAGAATGAAAGCAGTTAATTAATTATTGAACGTTATGATGGACACAGCTTTGTAGAACCAAAACATAAACAGCCTCTGCTCAACAAACTCCAACTTGAGAGCAAATCGTTTGGGGGGCTGCAGTTTGCGAATGGCATTTTGCTTATCACACTCACAGCAGTCAAGCAATGCGTTCTGCCATGAGTCGTTCACAATCTAGTCCGGTTGCAGCCACAACTAGACTTCGTTTAAAATGTATACATTTTTTATCTTATTTGTATGCCTAGCAATCAACAAATGTACATTGTTTAAAGCAGACGTTTACAAGTCTCAGTCACAAATGACAGCTCCAATAAGCCCCCCTATGTGAATAAGAGGCTCGTAGGGTCATGAGTTTTCAGTTTATTGTTCACCAGTAGGGGGTCCTGTGTGCTCTGGGCATTACTGACTCAAATAAAACGAGTCGAAAGATTAGTTATTTTGACTGAACGAGTCGAAAAGATCATTGTCAGTAAAAAGAGCCAAACTTCCCATCACTATTGTATACTCTCTGTGCTGGGATTGATCTATTTTTCATCTGGATATAAGCCTGACAATACATTTAGTTATTTATTTTCTGAAGAAATAACACCTGTATTACTTGTACTTTTATTTAACCCTTATTTTACCAGGTAAGTTGACTGAGAACACATTCTCATTTACCGAAATGACCTGGGGAATAGTTACAGGGGAGAGGAAGGGGGAAGAATGAGCCAATTGGAAGCTGGGGGTGATTAGGTGGCCATGATGGTATGAGGGCCAAATTGGGAATTTAGCCAGGACACCGGGGTTAACACCCCTACTCTTACGATAAGTGCCATGGGATCTTTAGTGACCACAGAGAGTCAGGACACCCATTTAACGTCCCATCCAAAAGACGGCACCCTACACAGGGCAATGTCCCCAATCACTCCCCTTGGGAAAGAGTGCCTCCTACTGGCCCTCCAACAACTCTTCCAGCAGCATCTCTCTTACTGTTAACCATTACAAGGATATGTATGATGATTCACATATGGATGAGGTGTTTGTATTTGCGTGGGCTTGCCACTGATGCTGCTCTGCTGTCGGTCCCAGACTGTGCCAGTAAGAAGTGGGGAGCCGACTGTGACAAGGACTGTCCAGAGTGTCTCAATGGAGGGGTGTGTCATGACAGTGACGGGGACTGCATCTGTCCACCGGGGTTCATGGGGATGCGCTGCGAGACAGGTGAGTGTGTGTGTGTGTGTGTGTGTGTGTGTGTGTGTGTGTGTGTGTAGGGTGGGGGTGGGGGGGACAGGCAATATGTTAAAGCATAAGATTGTGGCCTTGAAGCTGACACATACTACAAATGAGCAATTGTGTGTGTTTGCGTGTGTGTGTGTGTGTGCATAAGTGCATATAAGTGCGTGCGTGGTGTGTGTAAAATACAAGTATATTCTATTGACAAACTGTCTGAAGTAACTGTACCTGTCCTGTACTAAATCTACGACTTGTAATGTATTCCCATCCAGCCTGCAGAGAGGGCATGTTTGGTCGTAACTGCCAGGAGTGGTGCAGGTCAGAGCTGGACTGTGTAGGGCTGAGGTTCTGCCTGGCTGATCCTTATGGATGCTCCTGTGCCAGCGGATGGTCTGGGAACCACTGCAACAGATGTGAGTTCATTTGTTATAAATAGGGTTATGACGTATTTTCAGCCCTGGATTGCCCAATAAATATTGATTGTACTGTACAACCAACCTATCAACATTATTGCATGTGTTAAAGTAGTTACTCCCGAGTGGCACAGCGTTCTAAGGCACTGCATCTCAGTGCTAGAGACGTCACTACAGACCCTGGTTCGATTCCAGGCTGTATCACAATCCGGCCGTGATTGGAAGTCCCATAGGGCGGCGCACAATTGGTCCGGGTATGGCCGGGGCAGGCCATCATTGTAAATAAGAATTTGTTCTTAACTGACTTGCCTAGTTAAATAAATAAAAAATAAAAACATGCATAGCCAGATCAGGTAGCAATTCATGAAACACTTATTAGAACCCCAACCCCTTGGCATTCCCATCCTAATGTCTTCCCTCCCCCAGCCTGTCACAGGGACATGTACGGGGCAGACTGCAGGCTGAGCTGTAGGTGTAAGAACGGGGGAGTGTGTAACCGCTTCAGTGGATGTCAGTGTCCCACTGGCTGGAGAGGACAGAACTGTGAGAAATCAGGTAGGTAAACATTACCTCCTCATCCTCACCACTGCTGCCTCTACCAAGCATCTTAATCTGTTTCTCCCCCATCAGACCGCGCCCCCCAGATCTTGGACATGGCCAGTAGTCTGGAGTGGAACCTCAACTCCAGCCCCAAGATCCTGTGTTCCGCCACAGGCAACCCCCTGCCCAGCCACACCAGCATCGAGCTGCGCAAACTGGACAGTTCTGTGCTCAAGGCAATGGAGGGATGGCCAGGGTGGTCATTTTATATTGGATTTTTCCATTACTGGGAATCAAACTGTGACAGTGTAGTCATTGGGATTTGTGAAATTCTGTGTTTTTGTTTTAGTGAAAATATGTCAATATTTTTTATGATAATGTCAGTTGGCTCAACATACAGCCTTACCAATATCTATTTGTACTTCTCTCTCTCAGGCGTCTCGCACCACCATGGACTCCAATAAGAGCACAGCCCAGTTTGACATCCCCCGTCTATCCATTGAGCATGCTGGGTTATGGGAGTGCAGGGTCTCCACCAATGGGGGACAAGACTCCCGCAAGTTCAACCTCACTGTCAAAGGTGAGAAGAGAAAAGTATTTTACTGGTCTAGATCAGTCAATGTGAGGTGCTTAACATTGAGGGCAGGTTTCCCAGACACAGGTGAAGCCTAGTCCTGGACTTGAACATGCTTTTTAGTGCAGGACTTGATTTGAGTCTGGGAAACCTGCCCTAAATACACAGTGAGAAAAAGGGTAGATAAAAAGGTTTTAATGTTCTGGTTGAGACTCGTCATATCACCCATATCACCCATCTCACCCACTTCCTCACCCCCACCCACTCCCTCACCAGAGCCGCCTTGCCCCAGCACCCCTCCCAAGCTGCTGGAGAAGAGGAGTAAGCAGCTGGTGGTGATGCCTGTGGACTCCTACAGAGGAGACGGACCCATCGACTCCACCAAGCTCCTCTACAAGCCCATGGAGACCGGAGACTCCTGGTCCTCCATCATAGGTACGTCAGATGGAGTTTGATCTCATGTCAAGTCATGGGAGTTACAACTACTTATCTTGGCAAGTGGCAACATACTTTATTATCCATAGGAAACATTTTGATCCCTATGCTACATTGATAATCGTCTCTGATTCTCTCTCTCTGTGTTCCTGTTCTTCAGTGTACAGTAGAGAGCCTATAACTCTGATGAATCTGAAGCCATCTACACGCTACCACGTCCGTGTCCAGCTGACCCGCCCTGGGGAGGGAGGGGAGGGGACTCTGGGGCCTGAGGCCATCATGGAGACTGACTGTCCAGGTGAGAAACAACATAGCGCCCATTTTAGTTTTTGCAGTGTTGTAAGTCAGAGCAGAGGTTTGTAGGGAATTGGTGATGCTGCAGAGGGGGAGTGTGTGTGTGTGTGTGTATGTGTGTGTGTGTGTGTGTGTGTGTGTGAGTTGAAGTTAGTAGAAGTTTGTCCGAGTGGACAGCTGAGTGCTGGTTCTGAATCTGTGTGAGAATGGTTCTTTAATTCTAAGGTCTATGAGTGACCAGATCAGAATGTTCTTTGCCCATCTGTAAGCGAGAGGCTGTGTCTAAGTAAACAATAGAATGAGTAAGTATCCCAGGCTGGCGGACCTCTCTCTGACTGCGTGTTCTGTGTCGCTGCTGTAGAGCCAACGGTTCGACCAGAGATTGACTTCAGCTCGCTGGAGGGCCGCAACGCCACCGTACGCTGGCTGTTGCCTGGCAACGCGGGCGGGGCCGTGGGTGCGGCCAGCGGGTTCTTAGTGCAGCTCTTCAGGCCCTCCCCCTCAGGAGAGAAGTTGAGAGAGGAGACCACCCTGCTCAATGTGCTCTCCACCAAGTTCTACAACCTGCAGTACCACCAAGACTATACAGTGGTTGTCAGGCTGCTCAACTGTGGCAGTCTGGGGCCCGCCTCTAAGCCTTACCACTTCCGCATCAACAGCCAGGGTAACTAACAAAAGCTCCTTCTATTGGTTTAGCAGTGAGTGTTGACGAGTGTGATTGGTGGATGTATGGTGTATGGGTGGTGCCTGCCTCCCCCCTGCCCTCGTAGTGTGTCAGGGTTAAAGAAAGGAAATCAGGATGGATGACTAAGGAAATCAAGAAAGATTAAAGCATTGTGCAGTATTGGGCAATAGCCATGTAGCATAAGCTAACACCTTCTGACCAATACTAACCCTGATTTATCCTCTCTGTTCCCTCCCCCTCCCCTCTCCCCTCTCCATCAGGTCCCTCCTCACCTCGTAACGTCCTGGCCCTGCCCCTGTCTGTGTCTGCGGTGCAGGTGAAGTGGCAGCCCCCTGAGGACCCTAACGGGGGCATAGTGAAGTACATCATAGAGTACCAGCCGGTGGGTCAGGGCAGCCTGCATCCCTGGGTAGACACTGACGATGGCAACAAGACGGCTAAAGACGTGACGGCGCTTAACGGGAGTACTCTCTACCAGTTCAGAGTGAGAGCCTTCTCTAAAGTACCGGGGGAGTGGAGCAAGTTTGTCCATGCCAGGACCCAGGGAGATGGTGAGAGATGGTTTAAATAAACATGTGTGGAGTTAGATCAAGCTGTTTTGTAATCCCAAATAAATAACAAAGAGAGGGTACCACCATCTACAGTGAGGGAAAAAAAGTATTTGATCCCCTGCTGATTTTGTACGTTTGCCCACTGACAAAGACATGATCAGTCTATAATTTTAATGGTAGGTTTATTGGAACAGTGTGAGACAGAATAACAACAAAAAAATCCAGAAAAACGCATTTCAAAAATGTTAGAAATTGATTTGCATTTTAATGAGGGAAATAAGTATTTGAACCCTCTGCAAAACATGACAGTACTTTGTGGCAAAAACCCTTGTTGGCAATCACAGAGGTCAGACGTCTCTTGTAGTTGGCCACCAGGTTTGCACACATCTCAGGAGGGACTTTGTCCCACTCCTCTTTGCAGATCTTCTCCAAGTCATTAAGGTTTCGAGCCTGACGTTTGGCAACTCGAACCTTCAGCTCCCTCCACATATTTTCTATGGGATTAAGGTCTGGAGACTGGCTAGGCCACTCCAGGACCTTAATGTGCTTCTTCTTGAGCCACTTCTTTGTTGCCTTGGCCGTGTGTTTTGGGTCATTGTCATGCAGGAATACCCATCCACGACCCATTTTCAATGCCCTGGCTGAGGGAAGGAGGTTCTCACTCAAGATTTGACGGTACATGGCCCCGTCCATCGTCCCTTTGATGCGGTGAAGTTGTCCTTGTCCACTTAGCAGAAAAACACCCCCAAAGCATAATGTTTCCACCTCCATGTTTGATGGTGGGGATGGTGTTCTTGGGGTTATAGGCAGCATTCCTCCTCCTCCAAACACGGCAAGTTGAGTTGATGCCAAAGAGCTCGATTTTGGTCTCATCTGACCACAACACTTTCCCCAGGTCTCCTCTGAATCATTCAGATGTTCATTGGCAAACTTCAGACGGGCCTGTATATGTGCTTTCTTGAGCAGGGGGACCTTTCTTGGTGACTATGGTCCCAGCTGCCTTGAGATCATTGACAAGATCCTCCCGTGTAGTTCTGGGCTGATTCCTCACCGTTCTCATGATCATTGCAACTCCACGAGGTGAGATCTTGCATGGAGCCCCAGGCCAAGGGAGATTGACAGTTATTTTGTGTTTCTTCCATTTGCGAATAATCGCACCAACTGTTGTCACCTTCTCACCAAGCTGCTTGGCGATGGTCTTGTAGCCCATTCCAGCCTTGTGTAGGTCTACAATCTTGTCCCTGACATCCTTGGAGAGCTCTTTGGTCTTGGCCATGGTGGAGAGTTTGGAATCTGATTGATTGATTGCTTCTGTGGACAGGTGTCTTTTATACAGGTAACAAACTGAGATTAGGAGCACTCCCTTTAAAAGTGTGCTCCTAATCTCAGCTCGTTACCTGTATAAAAGACACCTGGGAGCCAGAAATCTTTCTGATTGAGAGGGGGTCAAATACTTATTTCCCTCATTAAAATGCAAATCAATGTATAACATTTTTGACATGCGTTTTTCTGGATTTTTTTGTTGTTATTCTGTCTCTCACTGTTCAAATAAACCTACCATTAAAATTATAGACTGATAATTTCTTTGTCAGTGGGCAAACGTACAAAATCAGCAGGGGATCAAATACTTTTTTCCCTCACTGTCATTTCATCACATTAGATGCCTATCTTTCCCACTCATGTGGGATTGAGGTATAAAGCTGGATCTAAACAACAGATGGTTTGGGACATGGACTCATCTTGACATTAGACCACTTTTTTGAGTTCTGGAAATGTCCAACAAACTTTGAGTGACCTTTTTGAGAGAACATAGATTTTTCAGTGAACACTTTAAAATACTAAGGATACTTAGCCTATTGTATATAAGAAATAGGAGATGCTCAGGTGATTCTCACTGCACACTTCCTCATCTCCTCCTCCCCTCTCAGGCTTCCAGGACTTCACTCCAACCACCCAGGGTGTGGGGGGGCGTCCAGGCAGCGAGGGCTACCAGCTGGTGATGGCGGTAGTGGGGTCTGTGACGGTCACCTGTGTCACCATCCTGCTGGCCCTGCTGGCCCTCTTCTGCATCCGCAAGACCCTGCTCAACCGCAGACGCAGCTTCCCCTACCAGTCTGGATCGGTGAGAGACAGAGTGAGAGAGAGACACACGGCATACCATAGTCATTAACTAGTTCACTAAATACACACTGAGCATACCAAACATGAAGAACACCTTCCTAATATTGAGTTGCACCCCCTCTTGCCCTCAGAACAGCCTCAATTCGTCGGGGTATAGATTCTACAAAGTGTCAAAAGCATTCCACAGGGATGCTGGCCCATGTTGACTCCAATGCTTCCCACAGTTGTCTAGTTGGCTGGATGTCCTTTGGGTGGTGGACCATTCTTGATACGTACAGGATACTGTTGAGTGTGGAAACCCAGCAGTGTTGCAGTCTTGACACACTCAAACCAGCGTGCCTGACACCTACTACCATGTGGTCCTCTGTAGCTCAGCTGGTAGAGCACGGCGCTTGTAATGCCAAGGTAGTGGGTTCGATCCCAGGGACCACCCATACACAAAAATGTATGCACGCATGACTGTAAGTCGCTTTGGATAAAAGCGTCTGCTAAATGGCATATTATATTATTATACCCCGTTCAAAGGCACTTAAATCTTTTGTCTTGCCCATTCACCCTCTGAATGGCACACATACACAATCCATGTCTCAATTGTCTCAAGGCTTAAAAATAATTATTTAACCTGTCTCCTCCCCTTTATCTACACTGATTGAAGTGGATTTAACCATTGACATCAATATGGGATCATAGCTTTCACCTGGATTCACTTGGTCATTATACTATATGTCATGGAAAGAGCAGGTGTTCTTAATGATTTGTACACTCAGGGTATATATCCACTTTTCAAGCTATATTATACATATACATAGCGACAAATTATTAGAAACATCTCTATATATACAATTTCTATACTTTGATTGATTAAAAACGAATCAAATCAATCATTGCAACCCGTAGGGAGAGGAGACCATCCTTCAGTTTAACTCTGGGACCCTGACCCTGACGAGAAGACCTAAGCCTGCCGCCGAGCCTCTCACCTACCCTATCCTGGAGTGGGATGACATCAAGTTCGAGGACGTCATTGGAGAAGGCAACTTCGGCCAGGTCATCAAGGCCATGATCAAGAAGGATGGGGTCAAGATGAGCGCCGCTATCAAGATGCTGAAAGGTAGTAGGTATCACACAAACACACGCAGACACACACACCAAAACAGACACACACAGACACACACACTACAAACTCTGACAACAAGCCAAACTGAACAAGCTTCTTTCTCTGTACCTGTTTGTAATTTGCTATGTTTACTGTGTTTCGTTTTGAGCAGAGTTTGCCTCTGAGAATGACCACCGGGACTTTGCAGGAGAGCTTGAGGTGTTGTGTAAACTGGGCCAGCATCCCAACATCATCAACCTCATAGGAGCCTGTGAAAACAGGGGTGAGTCTGCAACCTACTGGTCAGGGTGGGGAATTACATGCTTTTAATTGACACTATAATAATATTACAATATAATAATACTTCCCTCTTCAAGTGAATACTTTTTTAAATATGAGTTTTGAAGCAAGTTGCTAGAAATAAGTCTGTATTCTTTTATGTTCACTATAGTATGTTGATAGTGATTTTAAGATTTTAAAATGAAAGTTAGTTACACTTCACTTTGTATTTCTTCATTACTGATTCCATACTGCTTAGCTGCCTGAGCCCAACATGCAGGGCATGAAGTGGTTAATATCCTGAGTTATCCGGATGCATATAGATCCTCTGATGTGCACCTGGACAGGACTATGTGTCGTCCAACCCAAACAAACCCTGTCTGTCTGCTAGAAGCATTTGCACGATCACATTTGTTTTGCTTGTCCATATGCCACATCAGCAAACTGTTCTGCTGCTGCATATCTGTGTGTGTAATACAGAGCCTTAGGACCAAGCTCTGAGCATGACATTTCAATTTCCATACCACATCCGATGGTTTCGGGACATAATTGAATTGGCTGTTTCTCTTTGTACTTTAGAGGGAGATTACAAAAACAACTCAACCATGAGAAGAATACATCCTACCAAACCACCATGTTTCACAATCCCACTGGTTCTCAAGTAGCCCGGAGAGAGAGAACCAGAATTGCTGGTTAATGTTGGTTCTCTCTCTCTCTCTCGATACAATAATGATGATTACAGCACAGAACTATAATTATATTTCTATGGTTACATTATGATACTCAGTTAATGCCTTCCTACCTTTCCATGGCAAACTTTTATGCATATGGTATCTCCCTTAGCAACCTTCTCCATAAAGTGTACAAGTAAATCATAAACTTCCATCACTTTCCTTTCCTTTCCCCTAACTGCCTCTCTCTACCTGTGTAGGGTACCTGTACATTGCCATTGAGTATGCCCCCTATGGTAACCTGCTTGACTTTCTGCGGAAGAGCCGAGTCCTGGAGACAGACCCCGCCTTCGCCAAGGAGCATGGCACCGCCTCCACCCTCACCTCACAACAACTGCTGCAGTTCGCCGTCGACGTGGCAACTGGCATGCACTACCTTAGTGACAAACAGGTATAGTAAACACACAGATGTCTCTGTGAACTCTAAAGATGCATCCCTGAGTTGGGAGGGGAGTTGCCAATTCTATGTGGTTTATATCCAAGTTTGGCAGCATACTTTTATTTTAAAAAACGTTACAGCTGTGCAAGCTTCAATACACAAATTATGATTGATAAATGTGACAGGGAATCTTTATGTAGTTTCCTCTCAACATACATTTTCAATGATATCATTCCCAGATGTTATCTTCATCCTCCCTCTCCTCTCTCTCCTCGCTCTCCTCCCTCTCCTCCCTCTCCTCTCCTCTCTCTCCTCCCTCTCCTCTCTCTCCTTCCTCCCCCTCTCTCGCTCTCTCTCTCTCTCTCTAGTTCATCCACAGAGATCTGGCAGCGAGGAACGTTCTAGTGGGAGACAACCTGGTCGCTAAGATAGCAGACTTTGGTCTGTCCAGAGGAGAGGAGGTCTACGTCAAGAAGACCATGGTGGGTGCTCAGTCGCAAACAGCACTGTGCATTATCAAACAATAGCCAGGGTACTAGTCTGTAATGATTCCCAAAAAATTATCACAGATGATAAATAATATTGTGGAATGAACTGAAGAGGGCAGTAGTGTTTCTGTAAGAGGGCAGTAGTATTGCTGTAAGAGGGCAGTAGTGTTGCTGTAAGAGGGCAGTAGTGTTGCTGTAAGAGGGCAGTAGTATTGCTGTAAGAGGGCAGTAGTATTGCTGTAAGAGGGCAGTAGTATTGCTATAAGAGGGCAGTAGTATTGCTATAAGAGGGCAGTAGTATTGCTGTAAGAGGGCAGTAGTGTTTCTGTAAGAGGGCAGTAGTGTTGCTGTAAGAGGGCAGTAGTGTTGCTGTAAGAGGGCAATATTATTGCTGTAAGAGGGCAGTAGTGTTGCTGTAAGAGGGCAATAGTATTGCTGTAAGAGGGCAGTAGTATTGCTGTAAGAGGGCAGTAGTGTTGCTGTAAGAGGGCAGTAGTGTTGCTGTAAGAGGGCAATAGTATTGCTGTAAGAGGGCAGTAGTGTTGCTGTAAGAGGGCAGTAGTGTTGCTGTAAGAGGGCAGTAGTGTTGCTGTAAGAGGGCAGTAGTATTGCTGTAAGAGGGCAGTAGTGTTGCTGTAAGAGGGCAGTAGTGTTGCTGTAAGAGGGCAGTAGTGTTGCTGTAAGAGGGCAGTAGTGTTGCTGTAAGAGGGCAGTAGTGTTGCTGTAAGAGGGCAGTAGTATTGCTGTAATAGGGCAGTAGTGTTGCTGTAAGAGGGCAGTAGTGTTGCTGTAAGAGGGCAGTAGTGTTGCTGTAAGAGGGCAGTAGTGTTGCTGTAAGAGGGCAGTAGTGTTGCTGTAAGAGGGCAGTAGTGTTGCTATAAGAGGGCAGTAGTATTGCTATAAGAGGGCAATAGTGTTGCTGTAAGAGAGCAGTAGTGTTTCTATAAGAGGGCAATATTATTGCTGTAAGAGGGCAGTAGTGTTGCTGTAAGAGGGCAATAGTATTGCTGTAAGAGGGCAGTAGTGTTGCTGTAAGAGGGCAGTAGTGTTGCTGTAAGATGGCAGTAGTGTTGCTATAAGAGGGCAGTAGTATTGCTATAAGAGGGCAGTAGTGTAGCTGTAAGAGGGCAGTAGTATTGCTATAAGAGGGCAGTAGTGTTGCTGTAAGAGGGCAGTAGTGTTGCTGTAAGAGGGCAGTAGTGTTTCTGTAAGAGGGCAGTAGTGTTGCTGTAAGAGGGCAGTAGTGTTGCTGTAAGAGGGCAGTAGTGTTGCTATAAGAGGGCAGTAGTGTTGCTATAAGAGGGCAATATTATTGCTGTAAGAGGGCAGTAGTGTTGCTGTAAGAGGGCAATAGTATTGCTGTAAGAGGGCAGTAGTATTGCTGTAAGAGGGCAGTAGTGTTGCTGTAAGAGGGCAGTAGTGTTGCTGTAAGAGGGCAATAGTATTGCTGTAAGAGGGCAGTAGTGTTGCTGTAAGAGGGCAGTAGTGTTGCTGTAAGAGGGCAGTAGTGTTGCTGTAAGAGGGCAGTAGTGTTGCTGTAAGAGGGCAGTAGTATTGCTGTAAGAGGGCAGTAGTGTTGCTGTAAGAGGGCAGTAGTGTTGCTGTAAGAGGGCAGTAGTGTTGCTGTAAGAGGGCAGTAGTATTGCTGTAAGAGGGCAGTAGTGTTGCTGTAAGAGGGCAGTAGTGTTGCTGTAAGAGGGCAGTAGTATTGCTGTAAGAGGGCAGTAGTGTTGCTGTAAGAGGGCAGTAGTGTTGCTGTAAGAGGGCAGTAGTGTTGCTATAAGAGGGCAGTAGTATTGCTATAAGAGGGCAATAGTGTTGCTGTAAGAGAGCAGTAGTGTTTCTATAAGAGGGCAATATTATTGCTGTAAGAGGGGCAGTAGTGTTGCTGTAAGAGGGCAATAGTATTGCTGTAAGAGGGCAGTAGTGTTGCTGTAAGAGGGCAGTAGTGTTGCTGTAAGATGGCAGTAGTGTTGCTATAAGAGGGCAGTAGTATTGCTATAAGAGGGCAGTAGTGTTGCTGTAAGAGGGCAGTAGTATTGCTATAAGAGGGCAGTAGTGTTGCTGTAAGAGGGCAGTAGTGTTGCTGTAAGAGGGCAGTAGTGTTGCTGTAAGAGGGCAGTAGTGTTGCTGTAAGAGGGCAGTAGTGTTGCTGTAAGAGGGCAGTAGTATTGCTGTAAGAGGGCAGTAGTGTTGCTGTAAGAGGGCAGTAGTGTTGCTGTAAGAGGGCAGTAGTGTTGCTGTAAGAGGGCAGTAGTGTTTCTGTAAGAGGGCAGTAGGGTTGCTATAAGAGGGCAGTAGTGTTGCTGTAAGAGGGCAATAGTATTGCTGTAAGAGGTCAGTAGTGTTGCTGTAAGAGGGCAGTAGTTTTGCTGTAAGAGGGCAGTAGTGTTGCTGTAAGAGGGCAGTAGTGTTGCTGTAAGAGGGCAATAGTATTGCTGTAAGAGGGCAGTAGTATTGCTGTAAGAGGGCAGTAGTGTTGCTGTAAGAGGGCAATAGTATTGCTGTAAGAGGGCAGTAGTGTTGCTGTAAGAGGGCAGTAGTATTGCTGTAAGAGGGCAGTAGTGTTGCTGTAAGAGGGCAGTAGTGTTGCTGTAAGAGGGCAGTAGTGTTGCTGTAAGAGGGCAGTAGTATTGCTGTAAGAGGGCAGTAGTATTGCTGTAAGAGGGCAGTAGTATTGCTGTAAGAGGGCAGTAGTATTGCTGTAAGAGGGCAGTAGTATTGCTGTAAGAGGGCAGTAGTGTTGCTGTAAGAGGGCAGTAGTATTGCTATAAGAGGGCAGTAGTGTTGCTGTAAGAGGGCAGTAGTGTTGCTGTAAGAGGGCAGTAGTGTTGCTGTAAGAGGGCAGTAGTGTTGCTGTAAGAGGGCAGTAGTGTTGCTGTAAGAGGGCAGTAGTGTTGCTGTAAGAGGGCAATAGTATTGCTGTAAGAGGGCAGTAGTGTTGCTGTAAGAGGGCAATAGTATTGCTGTAAGAGGGCAGTAGTATTGCTGTAAGAGGGCAGTAGTGTGTTAGGCTTTTCAGCAAGCAAGTAACCCTGCAAGTTATGAGAATAGAGAATCACACACCTTTACCTTTATTAGACAGACTGAACTGTACGATGTCTTGACCTTTTCTCTTTGCATTACAGGGGAGGTTGCCTGTGCGGTGGATGGCGATAGAGTCCCTAAACTACAGTGTGTACACCACCAAGAGTGACGTGTGAGTATCTGTCTGGGAAACTCATAGTTCAACTAGAACAAATTGTACCTTTATTTAGACAGTTACACCATGTCTTTCAGTAAAGGTTGGAAGATAATAGGATGCCAGCAGTCATATGATCCCGGACTCTCTCTCTACCCTGCTATCCAAAACAACAAATCATGTTCGCCCCCCGCCCCCCCCCCAGTCAATGGTGAACTGATAACAGAACCCAGGAAGCCCTAAGGAACAGAGCCGGTGGATGGCCTCACTACCACACAGAGCTTGTCAAACACACACTATTTATACCCACCTCAGAACTGACTGGTAGGCCCTAGGATAGCTACAGGAAGTGAAACAAAAAAAGAGTTGGTTAGGTTAGCAGAGAAGAGAGACGTTTCTGTAGTAAACAAGTTGTAAATGAGCTACCAGATACAGCACTGTGTGTGTGTGTGTGTGTGTGTGTGTGTGTGTGTGTGTGTGTGTGTGTGTGTGTGTGTGTGTGTGGACGAGAGCTAAGCCACACAGAACATAAGAAAAGATAACCAGACCATTACTCTGTGTTTACGTGAGAGATGTTAACATACGTTTCTCATGCCAATAAAGCTCCTTGAATTGAATTGAGAGAGAGAGAGATTACCTCAAGCAGAGTCATATTGTATTTGTACAGAATGACTGACAGTTAACTGTTCAACTTGCAGTGGGTAGGCTACACGATGTTGTTAGTTCACTATGGCAAGTCAACATAAAACCTCTAACTACCCTATGTAATGGATGTAATTATAAGGCCACTAACTGTTCAATGGTCTCTCTCTCTCTCTCTCTCTCTCTCTCTCTCTCTCTCTCTCTCTCTCTCTCTCTCTCCTCTCTCTCTCTCTCTCTCTCTCTCTCTCTCTCTCTCTCTCTCTCTCTCTCTCTCTCTCTCTCTCTCTCTCTCTCTCTCTCTCTCTCTCTCTCTCTCTCTCTCTCTCCTCTCTCTCTCTCTCTCTCTCTCTCTCTCTCTCTCTCTCTCTCTCTCTCTCTCTCTCTCTCTCTCTTTTCTCAGATGGTCTTTCGGTGTACTTCTATGGGAGATAGTGAGTTTAGGTAAGTTGATGTCAAGTTAACGTAAAGTGTGAGCACTATACATATTTTCAGATTAGAAATACTATTGGCATGTGGGCCCCCAAAATAAAATTATCAAGAAACCTCCGGTTGCCCTGAGAGAGTATTTTACCCTCAAACATTTCAGTTTCCACCACAGCTTTCACATCATACTGTAAATGTACCATAGGTCACGGAAAGAGTGGGAAAGGGGCCCCAGCAGAGAGTAAACAAAGTAGGAACACACTGAGAGTCTGCAGAACATCATTGGCTGTCATAAAAGTCAAAACAAAACAACCCCTCTTGTGAGGAATGATGGTGATGGTGGTGATGATCATGATGATGATGGTGGTGATGATGATGATGGTGGTTATGATGATGATCATGGTGATGATCATAGCGTGGTGGGGGTGGCGGTGGGGATGATGATGGTGGTGGTGATGATGATGATTATGAATGTGATGATGGTGGTTATGATCATGGTCATGGTGGTGGCGGCGGTGGGGATGATGATGGTGGTGGTGATGATGATGATTATGACCAAGACTATAACTGACAGACATCAGTCCATGCCCAGTGTCAGTGTATGGTTGTAAAAGTGACCCCGTTCCCGGTTCTCTCTGTCGGTCTACCAGGTGGTACTCCCTACTGTGGGATGACCTATGCCCAGTGTCAGTGCCCAGTGTCAGTGTATGATTGTAAAAGTTACCCCATCCCCTGTTCTCTCTGTCTATCTACCAGGTGGTACTCCGTACTGTGGGATGACCTGTGCCGAGCTTTATGAGACGCTCCCTCAGGGCTACAGGATGGAACAGCCCAGGAACTGTGACGACGAAGTGTAAGTAATGACCTTGGCTTGGAACTGTGTGTGTGTGTGTGTGTGTGTGTGTTTGTGTGAGTGTGAGAGAGAGAGCGAGAGAATGTGTGCACCATTATAGCTGGTTATGATAGTTTCTTGTTGGTTGATAATTGGTTAATTGTTTTATTTTGTCCAGGTATGAGTTGATGAGGCAGTGCTGGAGAGACCGGCCCTATGAGAGACCTCCGTTCTCACAGATCTCTGTACAGCTCAACAGAATGCAGGAGGCCAGGAAGGTAAGGGGACTGTCACTCACAGTTTCACTTAGGACTCATCTTTTCAATCAGCTAGTAACCTCTTGGCCTATCCTATAGGGCACAGAGGTAGCCTGGTCCCAGACCTGTTTGTGTTGTCTTGCAGGAGTTGGCACAGAGGGTCCTGGTCAGGGTTGCAAAATTCCGGGAACTTTCAATAAATTCCCTGGTTTTCCCAAAATCCTGGTTGGAGGCTTCTCCAAATCAGGAGGTAATAAGCAGGAAATCCGGAATCCAACCAGGATTTCTGGAAAACCACGGAATTTATTGAAAGTACCTGGGATTTTGCAACCCTAGTCCTGGTTACATAGAATTCCTCCTCCAACTGAATTAATTTCTCACCCGTAATTTTCTAAATCACTCTACTATCTAACTACTCTTCTCCTTACGTCCCAACCCAGGCCTACGTGAACATGGCGCTCTTCGAGAACTTCACCTACGCTGGGATAGATGCCACGGCCGAGGAGGCCTGACTACCAGCCCCCCCAGACCCCGACAGGTCACGTAGCCCACGGGAGAGGCCCCGAGGCTGGGCACCGCGTTACTGCCACCCCCCTGCTGCGGCCCAACGTGGGGACCGGTGGAACAACAAACGATCCACCCGGACCACGAGGGTATAGAGCGAGGACTGTGAAAGGACACTGTGGGGGTCTGATGGGGGTCTGATGGGGGTCTGATGGGGGGGACTGGTTGGGACTGGTATGGGAGATGTAGCACTTGACTTAGGACACACCGCTGTGTTTGTTTGAAGGAAAGTGTGGGAGAGGAAGGTGCTACAGGAAATGCTACTACACTGCCAGGGTCACAGGCTACTACACTGCCAGAGTATGTGGTGTGCCCTATGAACTTTCAGCCCTCCGTCCAAATGGAGAGAGGACTTATTTGACACATGGACACACGTGGAGTTTGCTGTCGATTCTGAGATGGATTGAGATGGATCCAACTGGGCAAAAACATACAATGTAGCACTTGAACCAGAATTATGTGTATATTCCCTTATTTCCCGTCTTTCGGATTGGGACGTTAAACCGCTGTCCTGATTCTGTGGTCACTAAAGATCCCAGGGCATTTATCGTAAGAGTAGCCGGTGTCCTGGCTAAAATGTCCAATCTGGCCCTCATACCATCATGGCCACCTAATCATCCCCAACTTCCAATTGGCTCATTCATCTATCTCCTCTCCCCTGTAGCTATTCCCCAGGTTGTTGCTGTAAATGAGAATGTGTTCTCAGTCAGCTAACCTGGTAAAATAAGGGTAAATAAAATGGTAGTACGGTATATAATTTGCTTTCATGAGAATGTAACTACTGTGCATGGACTGTCTTTCCTTCCTCTTAAAGTGTCAAGAATATATCCTCTTGTAAAAGTTGAGTATAAATCATATATACCGACCACTTGTTTACTTTTGTGACCTACTGTATGCTACCTGTATCTTTTTGGATGGTGTATCTATCTACTCTGTGAGAAAATAGGTTTTGTTTTCTTGATCACAAAGAGGCACAAAATAAGTTACTTGAGCTGTGAATCTAAAGTAGCACATTTGACTATTTTTTTTTTCTCTGTTAATACCTAACCCAGCAATACTGCACTGCTCTGTTGCCACTGTTATGCCACTGAGTCCTTGGATTTTAAGGTGTGAGGTCGAATTAAGTGGTGTTTTTTTGCTCATGGTGGCCTACTTTTGTCCCTCTGGGTATCAGCGTGTTTGGGTGTTAGGGATAAACCGCAGCCCAGGCTCGTGGGGGCCTGAGGTCGACAGGGCACTGGCCTCTTCCCTGCAGCACAGAGCTGATCTGTCAACACACACACACACACACACCCTGTGGCTTCCTGCAGCACAGAGCTTATCTGTCAACACACACACACACAAACCCTGTGGCCTGGCCTCTTCCCTGCAGCACAGAGCTGATCTGTCAACACACACAAACCCTGTGGCCTGGCCTCTTCCCTGCAGCACAGAGCTTATCTGTCACACACACACACACACACACACACACACACACACACACACACACACACAAACCCTGTGGCCTGGCCTCTTCCCTGCAGCACAGAGCTGATCTGTCAACACACACACACACACACACACAAACCCTGTGGCCTGGCCTCTTCCCTGCAGCACAGAGCTGATCTGTCAACACACACACACACACACACACACAAACCCTGTGGCCTGGCCTCTTCCCTGCAGCACAGAGCTGATCTGTCAACACACACACACACACACAAACCCTGTGGCCTGGCCTCTTCCCTGCTGCAGAGAGCTGATCTGTCAGAGGATTTCCTCCTGCTGCTGACACCATGACACCAGCCACAGGCTAAGGACTGAGGACTGGCACGCAGAGCCCCGCTGAGCTCAGCTTCCTGACACCCGAGCACACACACACACACTACTTGTACACATCTATGGATATACAAAAAGGCATGAACCTACACTATAACAAACTAGTCCTGTATGAACCTGCACTATAACAAACCGGTCCTGTACGAACCTACACTATAACAAACCGGTCCTGTACGAACCTACACTATCACAAACCGGTCCTGTACGAACCTACACTATCACAAACTAGTCCTGTATGAACCTACACTATCACAAACTGGTCCTGTATGAACCTACACTATCACAAACTAGTCCTGTATGAACCTACACTATCACAAACTAGTCCTGTATGAACCTACACTATCACAAACTAGTCCTGTATGAACCTACACTATCACAAACTGGTCCTGTATGAACCTACACTATCACAAACTGGTCCTGTATGGCTCAGTTGGCAGAGCATGGCGCTTGCAACAGCAGGATTGTGGGTTCGATTCCCAGTGCCACCCATACGTAGAAATGTATGTTGCTTTGGAAAAGTGTCTGCTAAATGGCATATATAATATATTAAGACATACAGTACGCCAAGCTGTATTCTACTATCTACCCAGATGCCCCTTTGAATTACTACACATTAGATCCCTGATAAGGGAAAGGGGGATACCTAATCAGTTGTACAACTGAATGCATTCAACCAAAATGTATCTTCACATTTAACCCAACCCCTCTGAATCAGAGAGGTGCGGGGGGCTGCCTTAATCGACGTCCACAGGGGCCCGGGGAGCAGTTGTTGTTGGGGGTTAACTGCCTTGACCAACAACATTTCGGTTACTAGGCCCAATGCTCTTAACCGTTAGGCTACCTGCCGCCCAAGTAGAAGAGGAACTGATGAAGGATGCAACTTCTATAGAAGCACCTCTATCTACAGTATCTCCATGAGGAAATGCTCTATCTGGCCCATGGGCCTGGCTGTCTCCCGTCTACTGACCAATAGATTAGTTGGAAGAGATAGCTGCTGAATTGTGGTCATAATGTGTTGACACACGCTTCATATACAGTGGGGAAAAAAAGTATTTAGTCAGCCACCAATTGTGCAAGTTCTCCCACTTAAAAAGACGAGAGAGGCCTGTAATTTTCATCATAGGTACACGTCAACTATGACAGACATATTGAGAAAAAAATTCCAGAAAATCACATTGTAGGATTTTTAATGAATTTATTTGCAAATTATGGTGGAAAATAAGTATTTGGTCAATAACAAAAGTTTCTCAATACTTTGTTATATACCCTTTGTTGGCAATGACACAGGTCAAACGCTTTTCTGTAAGTCTTCACAGGGTTTTCACACACTGTTGCTGGTATTTTGGCCCATTCCTCCATGCAGATCTCCTCTAGAGCAGTGATGTTTTGGGGCTGTCGCTGGGCAACACGGACTTTCAACTCCCTCTAAAGATTTTCTATGGGGTTGAGATCTGGAGACTGGCTAGGCCACTCCAGGACCTTGAAATGCTTCTTACGAAGCCACTCCTTCGTTGCCCGGGCGGTGTGTTTGGGATCATTGTCATGCTGAAAGACCCAGCCACATTTAATCTTCAATGCCCTTGCTGATGGAAGGAGGTTTTCACTCAAAATCTCACGATACATGGCCCCATTCATTCTTTCCTTTACACGGATCAGTCGTCCTGGTCCCTTTGCAGAAAAAACAGCCCCAAAGCATGATGTTTCCACCCCCATGCTTCACAGTAGGTATGGTGTTCTTTGGATGCAACTCAGCATTCTTTGTCCTCCAAACACGACGAGTTGAGTTTTTACCATAAAGTTTCATCTGACCATATGACATTCTCCCAATCCTCTTCTGGATCATCCAAATGCACTCTAGCAAACTTCAGATGGGCCTGGACATGTACTGGCTTAAGCAGGGGGACACGTCTGGCACTGCAGGATTTGGGTCCCTGGTGGCGTAGTGTGTTACTGATGGTAGGCTTTGTTACTTTGGTCCCAGCTCTCTGCAGGTCATTCACTAGGTCCCCCCGTGTGGTTCTGGGATTTTTGCTCACCGTTCTTGTGATCATTTTGACCCCACGGGGTGAGATCTTGCGTGGTGCCCCAGATCGAGGGAGATTATCAGTGGTCTTGTATGTCTTCCATTTCCTAATAATTGCTCCCACAGTTGATTTCTTCAAACCAAGCTGCTTACCTATTGCAGATTCAGTCTTCCCAGCCTGGTGCAGGTCTACAATTTTGTTTCTGGTGTCCTTTGACAGCTCTTTGGTCTTGGCCATAGTGGAGTTTGGAGTGTGACTGTTTGAGGTTGTGGACAGGTGTCTTTTATACTGATATCAAGTTCAAACAGGTGCCATTAATACAGGTAACGAGTGGAGGACAGAGGAGCCTCTTAAAGAAGAAGTTACAGGTCTGTGAGAGCCAGAAATCTTGCTTGTTTGTAGGTGACCAAATACTTATTTTCCACCATAATTTGCAAATAAATTAATTTAAAATCCTACAATGTAATTTTCTGGATTTTTTTTCCTCAATTTGTCTGTCATAGTTGACGTGTACCTATGATGAAAATTACAGGCCTCTCTCATCTTTTTAAGTGGGAGAACTTGCACAATTGGTGGCTGACTAAATACTTTTTTTCCCCACTGTAACTGACTGTTACTGCAGACTCTGAATAAAGGATGACATGTTCAAAGACTTGATTTTAAACATACAGTATCAGTATGGCTTATAGTGTGAAAGAGATTTGTATTGAATGTGTGAAAACATCAACTTGGATAAATGTGTGTTAGAGGCAACACTCTCCCTTGCACCCCCATTTTGGTTGGCTCAAACCACACAACACACACTTCCTGTAGAACGAGGACCTGACAGATAGAGCCTCCCCTCATCACTACAATCCCCCACCACCCCGACCTCACCCCCCAGACCACAACGCTATGCTGACATGCACTCACAAACACACAAACACCCT